>NC_048916.1:5372297-5483636 GCF_011077185.1 Oxyura jamaicensis | reverse complement strand
GAGCGGGACCCGGCTGAGGGGGAGCGGGACCCGGCTGAGGGGGAGCGACGCCCCCCGGGGTGGCTGCGGGCCGGGCTGGCGTGTCCCGCTTCTGGGGGGCTCTCCTCAGCGCCCCCGCTTCTTCCGACCAGGGGCAGAAGCCTCGGGCTGTGGGTTTTTGCTCCGGGGTGGTGGTGGTGGGGTGCTGGGGGTCCTCTGAGGTGGGCAGAGGGTGCGAGAGCCTCCCCTACGTGCAAGGTGTGAGGGGCTGCTTGCAGTGATGAGGTCCAAGAGGATGATTTGGAAGCGTTGCCCAAGGGATGTGTACAGGCAGTGAGGGGGATTCTTAAATAAAATTATTTCTCGGTCCATTGGATAGCAATCACTGACTTTCTGCATGCAGGTTCTTGTCAGTTCTTTGCCTGCTCTCACATAGCTAGCCTTGATATTGCTAACGGTGCGCATTTATATTCTTCCTACTGAGTTGTCTTGCTGCATATTTGTATTCTTTGTACTAGGCCATCTGGGAGCAAAGCAGGGCAAGTGTGGGCCCCTGAAGGATCAACAGCATTCAAGTGTCTCATCTCAGCCAGGTTCTGTGCAGCTCTCCTGAGCAACATCTCGGATTGCGATGAGACGTTTAACTACTGGGAACCAGTAAGTGGCTCTCTGGTCTTGGAGGCACTTGGGAACTTGTAGGTAGTCTGCAGAAATGCAGATTTTCTCAGAACCTTTTGTTAATCGGTATTTTTTGAGGAGAAACGTACTGAAGAATTCAGAAATGGGAAATGCAAAATTGTCTACGGTGTGATGCACTTTGTATATATACTAACGTGTTAATCTCCATTGTAGACACACTACCTCGTTTATGGGAAGGGGTTTCAGACGTGGGAATACTCTCCAGCCTATGCCATCCGCTCGTATGCTTACCTGTGGCTTCATGCCTTACCAGCGCTGTTCCATGCTAGAGTTCTACAAACTAATAAGGTGAATCAGATGTGTCAAAACTGCTTTTTTAATTTTTTTTTAAAAGTGCCTTTAGTTTGAGTTAAACAGCTTCGCTTGTTGTCAGAGTTACGAAATGCTAAGTCTACCAGTGCTGACATCCCTGAAGGGATTTGCAAGGGTTTGTGAGCTAACTCAAGAAGTATCAAGGAAGAAAAAAAAATAAAAATTAAGATTTTGCAGGCTGTATTGCAAACAGCTCACAGGAATACTTAGAAAAAAAAAAAAAGGTACCGAGTGCTCATTCTGCCATTCTTTATGTGTTTCTGCATAACACGAAACAAAAGGGGAGTAGTTCTGATCAGTTCAGTGGACTGTGTTATCTTTCTTTGCTGTAAAGGACTTCAGGGTTAGAGGGTAGGCCTTGAGCTGCTGGAACTTCAGCCATCTCTTGGTGCAGGATCTGGGCCGGTAAGAGTAGGCTCATTCACTGCTGCCAGAGTTGCTCAGTGCTGTTCAGATATTTTGCAGTTTGGACTTGCTTGTTAGCAGTAGGTGCATAAGCTTCATTACAAACCTTGTTCTGATTTTGGATACGTCTCCTAGGTTCTGATCTTCTATTTCCTCCGATGCTTCCTGGCGTTCCTGAGCTGTGTTTGTGAACTTTACTTCTATAAGTGAGTATCAGAAGCTGTCTACTGTGAGTGCTCTGCAGTAGTGTTAGTAGCATATTCAGTTGTTACCACAGGAAATATGCCCCGAAGCTGATGTGTAAATGTGCCTGAGTAAATTGGGTTGCTTCACAGTGAAACTTCAAGCTCTATGTTCTCAAGGTAACTTGAGAATTCTACTGTCGGGACACAATTAGATTCTTGGATCTGCCACCCACATCTTCTCTTCAGCATTTTGTTATTTGCACTCTTTTTTTTTAATGATACCAGCAAGCAGTGTGGGAATGTCAACTGAGCTCTGCTGGCGGAGAGACTGGTGCTGCACTTGCTTATCACAGTGAATTTTAGTGGAATGCATCGATGGTTGCTCTCTGTAATGTATGGTCAAGCTCCTGCTATAGTGGCTGTCAACACCACAATTACCTTGCCTAATCTGGCTCTGAACTTTTGCCTGCTGCCTCTTCGTTTGTGGCTTTCAAACCGTTACGGTGCCTGACTTTTCTGTTGGCAACAGACTGGTTTTGAGAGTGTGAGCTGCAGATTTTTGCACAGTGGGGTTTTGTGATGGGTGCGAATCTTAGACTGATGTTGCTAAAGCAGCACAGACTCCCTGTCTCCTTGAAGTCTGTGCAACTAACACTGGTAGAAGCCAAGTCTGTTCTGGAGTTTTGCACTAGTGTGGCTTAGGAGGATCCTGAGGCTGCCTCTGGCTTTGCATTTGAGGTTGCTTTTGGCAGCTGAGTAATGAGAATTGCTCAGCTTAAAGCTCTTGAGATGCTCTGGATTGCTTCTGGCTCTGCCTGCATTGGGTACTATTATTTCACATGCTGAGGTTATTTCAGTAGTTTCTATTTCTCTTTTGTTTCCTTAGGGCTGTGTGCAAGAAGTTTGGGCTACATGTGAGCCGGCTGATGTTGGCCTTCTTAGTTCTCAGCACTGGGATGTTCTGCTCATCTGCAGGTGGGTCTGCTTCTGCGGCAGTGACCTTGTCCATAGAAGCCAAGGACAGCTGCAGAGAAGAAAATCTGCAGCACAGAAGTCTCTCTGGCAATCAGCACCCTGTGCTGGAGAGGTTGTTGTATTCTCTTGCAGGTGTTTCTCAGGGCAGGTGTAATGACAAAGCGTTGATTCAAGTGATGTTCCTCACATCACTCTAACGGTTTCCAGGGCATGTTTATTTCCGTTGTTCTCTCCAGTCTCTGTGCAATGGGCTGTGCTTTTTAAACAGGATGTTGGCCAGCCTACCCTGAACGTGTTTTATTTGAAGGAAGCAGACATGGGCCTTTTGTGTGTTAGCTTTGTCATCTGCCTTTACGTCCTATTCCCTGACTGGTACCCTTATGCCAAGCCAACCACTGTAAGGCTGATAAAACACCTGCTGTGGGTATGGAGTATAGTGAGAAGACAGGTTTTGAGGAAAGGTTTTATGTATTGTGTGCATTACAGAAACTTAAAGAGAAGTATCGCAGGTTATGTGTGCTGATATTTCCTATTTTGTCCTTTTTGGCTTATGCGGAGTGGAGAAAGGACTTCTCCTTGATTGTTCTCGCACAGTAATAGGCCTCTTCATACTTAACTAACTTCTCACCGGTCTGTACCCAGGTGTTTGTTGTTTTCCTAGGAGATTATAGAGGGTAGAGCCAGTGTTGCAAGTGGTTGTTTACCTGCAACCATGGGTGCTGTCATCTGGCTACCACTGCTGAGTGCCATGGGGGAAAGAGGCCTTTGCACCTAAAGGAATTATTTCTGGCCTTGGCAGAACAATAACAAGAAACTTCCATTTTCCGTTTTCACTGACAAGAGAATTTCCAATGTAACATCCCACCTCTAATGCAATGAGCGAGATGATTAGCCTTATTTTGGCCTTTGCAGTTCTCTAGCTGCGGGAAAGCTGTGCTAAGCCCTTCCTTTCTTTGTGTTGCAGCCTTCCTCCCCAGCAGCTTCTGCATGTACACCACAGTGATTGCCATGACTGGCTGGTACATGGACAAGACCTCTGTCGCAGTGCTGGGCATAGCTGCTGGAGCCCTTGTGGGCTGGCCCTTCAGCGCAGCGCTTGGGTAAGGAGAGGAAGGCTTAGGAGCTTCTTACTTTGCCAAATGCATTATGTTTCTTGCCTACGTGGAGAAAATGTAGGGGCTGGAGGAAGAAATTAGCACGGACTGAGCAGCAAGCATATTCCAGGATCACTGTGACAGGCTTCCACAACCTGATTTCTTTGCTTTTGAAAAGCTTAGCTTGGGAAGATTTCCATGCTTTAATATACCGAGGATTAGACCTGAGTTGGATGTTGGGAATGTGGAGTAGTAGCAGACCCCAGTGAAGCGATGCTTTGCTTCCAGCTACTGCCTCAGTTGCTCTGGAGCAGAAAATCCTGCAGCGGGGAAGGACAGGCTCTGGTTGATACTTGGTCTCTCTTTCAGGCTTCCCATTGCCTTTGACTTGTTAATACTGAAGCAGAGGTGGAAAAGCTTCTTAAACTGGTGTGTGGTGTCGTTGATCCTGTTTTTGGTAAGTCCCTGTAACAGCACAAAGAAGGAATGGATTGGGCTTGCAATAGGAGGAAACAAAATCACGTAGAGCTGTTGGGCAGTCCAGCCAAAAGCTGTTGGCACTCTGCAAATAAAGATGCTTTCTTTCAGGTGCCCCTGGTAGTTGTGGACAGCTATCACTACGGGAAGCTGGTAGTTGCACCTCTCAACATTGTTTTGTACAATGTCTTCACCTCTCACGGACCTGATCTCTACGGTGAGTTGAAGATGAGGAAGTTGGCAGTTTTCTTGCTGCTGTCAGTGCGCAGTGACCCTTGAGATTTTGATCTCTGATCCTTTTTCTGATGTACTCAAAAGCAGACACCCTGCAAGCGCCAAGGGGCTGCAGTTCCAGGTTTTTGCCACAGGATGTCTGTCTCGAGCTGGAAATTGGCCAGGCCCTCAGATTTTCTTCTGTCTGGTTCCCCATGCTGTGATTTAAGCAGCTTTTATTCGCTTTGAAGTTCAGTAACCCATCATGAGACTTCTCTGCTGCGATATGGGGTTGTTGAGACCTGTTAGTAGCAAACCTGTCAGGATGTAACGCGAGTGCAATGGGCGCGTGTGATCTGTGTGTGCATGTGTTTGTCAGCTTTAATTCAGTTCTTGGCTGTTGTCATTCCTCGCAGTCGGGCCCCAGAACTTTGGGAAGCTAGCAGCAGCAAGAACCTATACTGCT
Organism: Oxyura jamaicensis; assembly: GCF_011077185.1. Classification (NCBI taxonomy): domain Eukaryota; kingdom Metazoa; phylum Chordata; class Aves; order Anseriformes; family Anatidae; genus Oxyura; species Oxyura jamaicensis. The sequence goes on along the minus strand of NC_048916.1, from coordinate 5,478,831 downwards.
TCCAGTGCACGTCAGGTCTCTGCAGACTTCCTGGTTCCATGCTGTGGTTTGAGTCTCCTTGCTTCTTTGGCAGTGTGCGGCCTGGGTTTGGCTGGAAGGCAGGATCTGAGGTTACCATAAAGGCATCTTTGAGACTGCAGAGAAGGAAGAAAGGTTAATTACCACACCTGCTGCTGTTCTGGCAGTCACGCTGGAGGCAGGGCCAATTCAACTCATGCAGGCAACACTTGATCTCCCCGTTTCTTCTGGATGAAAGAATTGAGGAGAAAACAATCGTTCTGAAGACTGATAAGTTAGTGACAAGTAGTGCTGACAACACTTTGGCTCTTCTTGCTGTCTTCTTTCTATAAGCTCTTTTTTCTTTTTCTCCATAAGCCATGTAAGAATTATCTCTACTTCCCAGAGGAAGAGCTGAATGCAGAGCAAGGAAACTGCCTTACTTAAGCTTATGAAGGGAGACAGTGGGAAAGACGGGATTAACGTTTCGTTTTGTGTAGTTTTGTGGTAGCAAAAAGTGAGAAGAAATGCAGAAAAGTTTGAGACAATATGAAGTTCTAGAAATTATTGCCATGGGAAATAATTAAGCTGGTGACTTCAGTAGGATTCCGAAAGGAATTAGAAGTAATTTATGGATGTCAAGAGGAATCAGAGTTGTCATCAGCGATATCTAATCAGCAGGCAAATCATCTGCCTTTCGGGGGTTCCTGGGGACTGGCCATGCGGGATGCTGGGTGAGTTACAAGGTCTGAACCTTGATGGCAAGGCCGTGGTGCTTGTTTGGGAGCTGCTGCTGCATTGGGTTGTTCTTGTTCTTCATGTTCTTGATGTCTCCTAGATAGGAAAAGTAGAAGTGTTATGTTTCTAGGCTGGTGGAGACTTCAGGGAATTTAGGGTGCAAGGGCTCTGTGACGTCTGTCATGTTTTGCAGCCCCGTCAAGGTATTCTGGGAGGAACTGAGCAGTGGTTAGTGGCAAGGCTTTCTGGCAGTGCCCCGCAGGCCATATTTGGTGGTTCATTTGAAGGGCTGTTTTGGGTGGTGCTGAGTGGTGATTTGTTCCTTGTGCTATGGCACAACATGACAACAGCTGCTTTGCCGTGGTCCTTCATCTCTGCAGGATGGCTCTGAAGTCTGTTGCTGTGAATTTTCTGTAATGGAAACTCCAGGCTCTGTTTCTGATGGGTTTTGGCATGGGCTCATGCCTGACCTTTTCCACACTGGTGCATGAGTTGTTTCCAGCAGCCTCCAGGGACCAATCTATTCTGAAGTGTTTTATTCATAGTGACATTCATATAACATCCTCCAGCGAGAAAAAGAGCCTGCTTGAAACTGTTCTTTAATGCAGTGTGGCCAGGACAACAGCGTGTGTTTGGAGAGCTTCAAAACACTTGGGGAAAATAACACTGCGAGGGGAGATGAAAGGCTGGCCAGTGCCTTTTGGCTTTGGAACAGGGATTTCCCAACTTTCACGTGATTGGAGCAAAAGCTGCTGGAGGTTGCAGAATAATCAACCTATATCATCTTCGGTGTAAGCACCACAGTAGTTTTTTATTTTTGTTTTTGTGGTTTGCATGCAGACTGGAGTCCTGAAGAAAAGGCTTTTGGAATGTGTACTTTCTGGATTAATACATTCTATGCAATAAATATTTCCCTGGGGTGGTTATTAGGTTACTACAGCCCAGGGAAAGTAGCTGCTAAGCATATATCTCCGTCTGATTCTGAGGCTTTGGGGGTGTTTTTGTGTGCCAGGGTCTCAGAAACACTCGATTCACAGCAAAGGTTTTCTCCCACTTCCTGAGATCAGAGCCTTGGCTCTGACTTGCCTTGTGATTGCACTCGGGGAAGTTTTGTTCAGCTCAGGTGAAATGTGCTGGAGCTGTTTGTGTGACACCTTGCTCTGTTGAGTCCTGGTTCTTAAACAGAAGGAAAATAAATGAAATGCTGAAAGCAGACTGTTTGTTATGCTAGGACTGAATCAGTCTTGCTTAGAATGAGGGCTGTGACTCATGATCAAATTATTGTGACTTAATTACTGCTTAACAGCTGAGCTACAATGCTGGGCTGTGTGCAGGCTTTTAGCCTGTGACAGACATGGGATGAGGGCCACCTTAGCTGGAGCCTGTTCTGGAACACCCCTGCTTTGTCCTGAAGCAGCCTCACCATGCTGACAGGAAGCTAAATCTTCTGCCACGGTCTGAAGGCGATGCTGTGGAAGCATCAATCTATTCTTTGAAGGTTTGGGACTTGTCTGTGCTGTGCAGCTTACCTGCAGCCTGAAAACACTGGTGGGTAACAGTTCACATCAGTTTAAGAGAGCTTCTTTCTCACGTTGGAATCTTCTGTGATAAAGCAGCCATAGCTTGTAGTGGGAGCAGGGAAGCAGGCTGTGGTACCCACTTCTAGCACGTCTGTTTTTATAGGGAGAGACCTTGGTGCTCTAAAGAACTTGTTACTAGGGTGGCCTAATCAGTGTTAACCCCTCAGTAAGTCCTTAGAAACCTGTTGTGCTGCCTCAGAAGAGAATCTGGAGGTGGCAGGGCTGAGGAAATAAAACCAAGCCCTCTTTATACACACCTGTAGGTGTCCACTGGAAGATTTACAGCGTGATACCCCACACTGCCTCAGGATTTCCCTTCACAGACATCCCGCTCAGCAGCCCAGATTCCTCAGGAGGGGAACATGCTTCCGTTCATGTCCATTGCTTGACCCCATCTAGTGGATTCCATATGCAGACTTCCAGGCTGAGGATTGTACTCCTGGGGGACTTGAAAGAATGAGGCAGGTGGAGGGAGAAAGATGATGTTTTTTGTTGTGTTTTTTTGTTGTTGTTGTTCCCTTAAGAACCCTTATTTCCCCAAACCTGAACCTGTAATTGCAATTTGCTTTCAGTGTTGACAACCAAATGTTTTGTAAATAAACACGAGTTGCTTGGACTTTGCTTTAGTAACTCCAGCTACATGTTTCTGACATGACTAGTGCAGCTTCTAATCATGTTTAACCGTAGGAGCTGCAGAGGTTTTGGGTTTTCCTTGCTGCTTTTCAGTTGTCTGATTAATTTCAACATGGACCCTTTTTAAGTGGCTCTGATTGCAGGAAATTGCTGTGGCATGTGACACATGTCACAACAGTGCAGTGATTAAAGCCCCCGCATGTCATTTACTGACTGATTGAGCTAATCGCACTGAGAAAGTGGCAAACGTGCAGAGAGGAACTGGCGTTCCTTATTGTTCGGGATTTTAAGTAGCAGGAATTAAAAGTCCAAATAAATGACAGCTGGACTGGAATTTGTCAGTTTGCATCCTTCGGAGCTTGCAACCAATACCCAAGTATGTAATATTAGGAGGTGGAGTTGGCTTGCTCCTGTTAAAACATATTGAAGCTGGGAAATTTTAAGTGGCGTTGACACGAAGGAGGTACCAAAACCGGCGTCTGGATGAACGGTAGTGGCAGAGTCTTCGGGGTGAAGTGTGAGTGTGAGCTCTGCCATTTTCTGTTTCTGCTGCCACGGAGTACACATCACCGCTTCAGAATGACAATCATCTCTTGTTAACATTACGTGGCTTTGTGTTGTATCTGTTGCTTCTTTGCAATTAGAATGAATTTGGAGGAGAATTTCCTGGCTTTGTGGGTCACAGCCTCTTCTTTCTGCGGAGGCTCTTACAGCAAGGCTGAGTTCTGTGCTGCAGAACCTGTTGCTGCACAAGGCTGACTATTAGAGCTATCTTCAATACATGAGCAGCAGGTACGAAGTTTACTGTGACCCAGTGAAAAAAAAAAAGAGAAAAATTCAAGAAAAGACAACGATCTTCTGTCCGTAGCCTTCCCTTTCTTTCGTTTCAATATGCTGGCAGCGGGGAGAATTGATGTCTGCTGCTGGTTCTCTGTCTGTGGCAGGCAGAGAAGGAATGAAGCTGTTCTGACATCCAGATCTCAAATATCCTTATGTTCAAAAACTTTGTCCTTTTTCTCCCTTCAGGTACTGAACCCTGGTCCTTCTATTTCATCAATGGCTTTCTGAATTTCAACGTGGCATTTATTTTGGCGCTGCTGGTGCTACCACTGACTTATCTCATGGAGTGCCTGCTTCAGAAATTTCATGGTGAGCACAGGATAGCTGTGAGAGCTGAGCACAGAGAGCCCAGATCGCAAACCTTGTTAGTAAAGGGAGAGCTTGTCTGCCAAAGAGCAGCTTGCCTTTATTGGAAGTGAAACTAGGCTCAGGGAAAGTTTTTGGAATAATAGCGCAGTTCCTAGAGCTCATTACTCAGTTCAGGATTAACCACACAGTGGAATTACTGCGTAGCAAGAGGAGGCAGTGAGATGGATCTACTGTGCTGTCTGCAAAAGGGCAGGAATGTGCCTTTTCCCTTTAAGGGCGATTCCTGTGTTCCCTGTCTTCACCTCAAGAAGAACATCGTGTTGTCAAGGCTAAGCTGTCCACACACAGAGTGAGCTTAACAAATTGTACAGTATATGTAACCTTCAGCCAGAAATACAAACGCGTGAGCAGTAGCCCTGTCAAGATTCTAAGGTGAGGAGGAACCACGTACCCATGGCTGTTTCCATCTCACCTGCAGCAGGAAATGGCAGCCTTGGCTGCTGGCTTCCACTGTTACTTTTTTCTATCACTGCCAGGATGTAAACTGCAACAGTTTGGGAGAACAGGGCTGGTTTTAGGCTTTTCCATTGCCGGGACTGAGCCTGCACAAATGCATTCTCTGGTCTGTGCTGCCACCAACGTAGGGCTTGGACCTGGACTCTTCTGTGCTCTGCAACTTGCAGAACTGAGGGTAGACAAGGAGAAGGCAGAATATTCCCTGCTTCATATGGGGCTTTCTCCTAAATAAAATGACCTCAGTCTGACTACGTGATGGCTGCAAGTGGCATAAAGATATGTTGAAAGTGTAGATGTCCTTTGCTGTTTTTCTAAGGAAGGTTCAGTGTCAGCTGCACCCTCCAGGTTCATCAGTCCAGTCAGGGCTCTAACCTCTGAATTTTACTGAGTACAAGAAACAATAATATCAGAAGCCTTGCTGAAAATGTACGTTAACGGGTATTTGCTGATATCCGTCCTTTGGATGTGACTGACGTACTGTCAGAAACCAGTAAAAGCTCAGTAGGAGATCCTGTAAATGCAAGATTTCCTGCTGTTCACTTGGTGTTCTTGTTCTTAACAGCAGGAGCCACTCTGCTGAGCGCCTTGCTCTTATTGTCTGCGAAATGCCGTTAGCTTAATTGTTTAACTCTGCTGTTGGGAGTAGCAAGGGGGCAGAAAAGGGACTGAAAATTGTCAGGCACTGTGGAACCCTCCTCAGCGTGACTAAAATTCAGGGTAATTGTTGTTATTTTTGAATCACTTATTTCCTGTGTTGAGCAGAAGGTGCCTGAGAGACCCCTCGTGCTGTTATTTTTGTAATGAAGCAATGAAAGTTGTGGAAATGCCAGTTGCCAAACAACCATTTGCAGGCAAGGGATAGATCCAGAGGCGAGTCTTCCTGATCTGTGTTGTGCAGCACGCTACACAGTGGGAAATGCAGAACTTCCGACTACCTGTTCAGACGTGCCACTTCTGGATGGATTTGGTCACTTAGGATTCAGCAGCCTGATCATTTACTCTCGTTTAGAATCTGGTGATATTTTTAGTGTGATAGAAACCTATGAAAATTCCCTGAGCAAAATTCTCTACTGACCGGGCATGTTACCTGGGATGTAGCAACACCACTGCTCGCAGCGTGACCTGTTTGTGTCTGGAGATCGGGCTTGTGAATGTGAGATTTGCACACACCCACCAGGTGCATTGTCACGAGCAGGAGTAGGATAAACTTCTGATTACATCGCTGCTCTGCTGAGTGTGTGTTTCTTTCAGTCCAGAATCTGGGCCGTCCCTACTGGCTGACGCTAGCTCCTATGTACATCTGGATCGGCATTTTCTTCAGTCAGCCCCACAAAGAAGAGAGGTTTCTCTTTCCCATCTATCCCCTCATATGTCTCTGCAGTGCTGTAGCTCTGTCTGCTCTTCAGGTAAGTCTCTGGGTTGTGGCGTTCAGTACTTTCAGTGAGCTCATACCTTTAGGAAGCTGCTGGCTCCCTTCTTTAACGTCGCTTCCCAAAGCTGTAAATTGATGTAACAGCAAAAATATTTGGGACTTCCTTCCCTGGGCATCATAGAGAATGAGCTAATCCAATAATCTTGGCCTTCAGTCCAGACTTCTTAATAACCTGTCTGGACTATTAAAGTCATTGTCTGGGATTATATCAAGTGGTAAGCAGCCGAGAATATTTCCTTAGCTAATTATTTCATGGTGACTTTGAATTCTGCCATTCTCCATGGGGGAGTTGCTGGTGAGGAGTTCTTGTGATGTTGCAGCACCGACGCAACATCTGAGAGATGTCACAAGGATTACTGACTTGCTTATAGCTTCGTGGCTTCTGTCTGCCGTAAAACAAGATTTAAGGGATAGCAATGTGAGTGTGTATAGGGTTTGTGCTTTATTTTTTGTGTCCTGGTAGGAATCTTCACTGATTCGAAAAAGTAATCTTGTTTAGGCATCAGGAAATTGTTTGGGGCATTTGAAGAGCCAAAAGTAAAAACCAATTGCAATGCTTCATAGAGTAAAGCATTCCAAATCGATGTAAACCTTCCCAAAGCTCAAAATTACGTCTCTCCTCTGTGAAAGAGGCACATGAATGCAGTCACTTGTCCCTGCTGGAGCCCACTGCAGCTGTTCTGCCGTTACCCGTCTGTCCTGCTACGCCCCACTGCTGGCTGTTCTGTCCTGAGCTCCCTGCTGGTGTCCCCAGCATCCCTCAAGCACTCTCACCCCCCGCAGCTAGTTGCTGTTCTGGCTGTTGATCTCCCGGTGTTGTTGATGCTTTGCAGAGCTAGGCTGGAACACCCAGATGAGTTTCAGCCCTTGTGTTTGTTAAAGGATTGAGCTCCATAATGGCAGCAGTTTTGTCTCTGACTGAGAATTGCTGTGTGCTGTCAGAAGATTGATCGGAGGGCACCAGTTTAGGACATTTGTCAAACATGGCTTTAGAAACCTCTAGTGTGCATTTCTGTAATTCATAGTTTGACATTTTGTCCGGTATTCAGTATCTAGCTCAGAATTTAATTGAATTTCCTCCAATGGTTCAAGCTTGTCAGAGGATCCACTCCTCCAAACCACGTGGATTTGGCTATTATGAGAAAAATGCAAACAGGGCAAGGGGAACAGAAACCAGGTTAGGACAGGAAGCGAATAAGGATTCTTGCAGAAAGGCAGAACAGGAGGAAGGGACCCAGCCAAGTGCTCAGTGCAGTGCCTCCTGGCTTTTCCTAGGAAGGCTTTTAAATTAGAAGTCACAGACCAAAGAACTGTGGGAGATCCATGCACTGCTTTAACGTCCTTATGAAAAACATGATTTTGATTAAAAACATCTCAGAGTTTGAGTAACTTTATATCGTCTCTTTTCTCCTTTCTCAGAAGTGTTACCACTTCGTATTCCAGCGCTACCGCCTGGAACACTACACGGTCTCCTCCAACTGGTTGGCTCTGGGGACTGTTTTTCTCTTTGGCCTTTTGTCACTGTCACGCTCAGTTGCCTTATTCAGAGGTGGGTATTTTAGACTGGTTCTGTGGTTTCTCGGGCATTGGTCTTGGCAGGCCTTAGGGCCTGCCAGAGTTGTGCTGCTTTGACTGTACCAGCACAGGAAAAATATGGCAATCGTGAGCGTTTGGGTGTCGTCGTTGCAGGAAAAGGAATAAATTCTCATGGTGTCACCGTTAATGAATGTGTACGTGTGTGTTTTTATGTATATATCACTAGAATTAATCAGTTAAAAATCTGTTGCCCTTCACCTTCAGCCAGTACGACTATAACGATGTAAAATGTGTACCTAGACCCGTATTTAGGCAGATGCTTACAACTTGAAAAAAAGCATTTTTGCGTGCAAAACTTGTAATTGGGTGCGTTTGTCCTTAACGGAGATGGATTAAGTAAGGCTGTGATCCTTAAGTGCTTCCTTGGATCCCAGCCATGCAGCGAGCCTTCCCACCTCATCAAAGTTAGGTTGCAGCAGTGCTTTTTGCTTGATAGTAGCCACTGACAGTCAGGAGAGGAGAATGGGAATAAAGGTGTTACGGCACAAACACCTCCAACATGCTGGGGAGCTTTGAAGTCCAGCCACTTCTCAGCTTAGGCAAAATTATTAAATCGGTAACTTAATGAAAAAAATATATTTATACTATTTCCAAAGAAGTTATAAAAAATTGTCTAGTTCTTCAGTCTTATTTAAAATTTCCTGCTTTCCGTAGGCTACCATGGGCCTCTGGACCTGTACCCAGAATTTCACAGGATTGCTACAGACCCGAGTATTCACACCGTGCCAGAGGGGAGACCAGTTAACGTCTGCGTGGGAAAGGAATGGCACAGATTTCCAAGCAGCTTTCTCTTGCCAGAAAAGTAAGTTGTTTAATGTAGAAGATACGATTTGCTGAGCTCCATAAGGAGGGGCACTTCATGTAAGAAGGATTTATGGGAGTAACCTTCAAGACCTTGTATGTTTGTCACCAGCATATCCAAAACAAATGATGTACAAGTTTGGTGTCACCAGCTTGTTGGTCACAAAGTAGCGTAAATCTGCGGAGTGACACAGTTCTAGCAGTGCTGTCTGCCCTCAGGAATGAGAAGTCTTGGGTTACGCTTTATGTTTTCTCCATGCAAACTGTTACTAGCTCCTGCAGTTTCCTGACGAGCTTTCTGACGCTGTTCTCTGCAGTTGGCAGCTCCAGTTTATCCTGTCCGAGTTCAGGGGCCAGTTACCAAAACCCTTTGCCAAGGGACCAATGGCCACACGGATCATTCCCACTGACATGAACGACCAGAACAAGGAAGAGCCGTCTCGATACGTAAGGATGACATTCCTGTTTTCTTTTCCTTACCTTACTGTAGCATTTATATTAATACAGTGCCTAGAATTGTGGTTGGATCTCCCCATTTTCTGTCCCGTGTCAGTGCCATCACAGAACAGAAACGGGCTCTCCGCAGCACTTGGAAAGTTCCCTGGTTGTGTGAGTCTGGTTTCTGTTTGCACTTCATCTCCCTATTTTTCATTTGAAGAGGTTAAAAAAAAAAAAGAGAAGAAATATTTCCTAGTTACTGCAGTTTGGGGCTTGTTATGATGTTACTGCGATTACAGGCAAGTGAGCTGAATGAGGAGTTTGAAATCCCCAACAGAAGACGTTTGTCACTGAGCAGGGATTGACATTTCCTTAGTAATTTTCTTTTAAAATATAAATACATAAATCATTTTCAACAGTGGAGAAGGAACTTACTTTGGAAACGACGGAAACAATTGCATCAGTGATTTCAGTGGAAGCCATTCATGCATACTGGTATTACTGACTTGGTACAACTTTTTCTTGCATTATCTAAACAAAAATGATGCATGGATACGAGTATTTATCAAATTATTGTTAGCTAATTTCTCTGGAATTATTTAGCAGCTTAAATCTTAGCGGTGTGCTAAACATTCTTTGCGGTACAGTAAATATTAGGTATTTAGTTATCCTTCCCTTTTTTGCCTCAGGGGTGAACGAGGGGAATGGCCAGCGTATGCGTGGTCCTTTCTTCATCCTCCGCACACCTGGAGAGGTGTGCTTTGTCCACCAGAGTCCAGGAAGCACTTGTGTTCAGAGCATCGGGTCTCTGATTTACCTTAGAGGGTGGATCCTGGCTGAAGACAATGGACGTGCCCTTTTTTTTATTATTTTTTTCACATTTTTGGCCTGTTAAACATTGTACGAGCACTTGTGATCTCCTCAGAGAAGTGGCTGGAAGGCAATACTCTTGAGACAGGAGCCAACCGTGTGGGTAAAAGCCGGGATCAACGTGCTGAGTGAAAGCTCTCTTCCTTGGAGCGCCGTTACGTAGTTACTGGAAGTGGGAAGGAGGCGTGTTCCCACCTGAGAGACGCTGTCTGCCGCAGTGCATTTCATTTACGAAATCTTCAAACTGTGGCGTATTTTTAGCACAGACAGCTGGCTGGCGCAGAGCCTGTGACTAACAGAACAAAATACACTTTTGTTTCATGGCTGCTCCTTAATGTCACCCGACAATTCTGGTATTTCTCGGGCAAGCGAAAGGGCCCGGGACGTGTTTAGAAATTGGCTACTTCGTGTGAATTTTAAACAGAGTTTTAAAACTTTTGCTTCTGAGCTGTTAATAGCAGGAAAACAAGATCTTTCCTCAAGTTTAAGGGAGCTTTTAAGGACTGCAGGCATACCCACATTAAGAAAAAAAAACGTGAGTAGGCACTGGAAAGGACCATCATAGCAAACAAATACAAACAGCGTCAGTCTGGTGGCCCCTTAAAGGGGAGAAAACGGTTCAAAGGAATTGTCAGAGCCATGGACAGCTTAAAACCAATTAGTGTTTGCAGAAATGAGGCTGAGCTCAGTGTTTCAGCTGTAAGCATCTATTACTGCCCTGCTTGAGAACTGGAGTAAATCGGAGTGTTCCTGTCGCTGTGGGACACTGGGGGGGAAGTCATTTGACCTTCTTGTTTTTGCAATTCTTCCTTCCTGAATCACGTTGAACAGCACTGAGCTTGTGCTTGTGCTACCGGGGAGATGGATCTGTCTCTCAAACTGCTAAGGAGGAGTTTTATTTCTTACAAAGGTATCCAGGCAGGGACAGTAGATTTAGGTTTAACAGCTAAAATGGTTAAACCTCACTTGGAGGAAGGTGTTTTTTTTTTTTTTGTTGTTTTTTTTAACCACTTTAATTTTGCTTCTTTTCCAATTCCTTTTGCCTTTGTTTTGGGCTGCAGGAACCACCTGAAGCTTGGCTGTGTATTTTTTTTATTTGAGCATTCTCAGCAGAACATCTTTCCGCTCAAAGCAGCGTTAACTTTGCATGGTAAACCAGAGAAGCTCCTGTCTTTGCTCATTGTGCCCAGCTAACTCCTACCCAGCCACCAGTGACAGACATGCAGCTGCAGAAGTACAGCACCAGGCTGTGCCCTCAGCTCCGTCTCTGGGTTATGTCGTCCCCTCCTGTACTGTTTTCTTCTTGCATTGGTAGAAAGGAAATCTTTCACCTGTCGGATAATTCCTAAGCCTCGGAGGTGCCAGCCCTTTCAAAGGGGGGAATGTAGAACCAAAGAAGTGAGATCAGTCTTAGTGCTGGAGGCAGCTACTTTTTTCTCCAAGCGATTCTACGTAACTTACAGGAAGAACTTGGTTAGTGGTTTGGGAGCCTTTGCTAATGAGCCGGAACCTCTCTCAGGGCCTGGAATGTTCTGATACAGCACAAGAAGTGGATTCAATATTTTCCTTGGTGGAAGTTTCCCATGGTGTAACTTCGTCTGCTGCTCAGTTGTGATGCCACGGAGCCATCTGGTATCCACTTAATTAAATTGTTTTCAGCCTTTAAATTGTAATAACAAACCCCAAAGTTGCTTCAGAGGAGTGAATGCAAGCACGTCTAAGGAAGTTTGCGGGCTGAAGTGAAATGTGGGACCCCTTAAAGGAAGAGTTTGAGGGAGTAAGACAAAATAAGATGTGGTCATCCTGGAGAATGTTTGGTTCGTTTCAGCTGCCTGCATTTAACATGACGTGGGTAGAAGCGGCCTTTGATGTGCATCTTAAGGGATCGGAGTCCTTAGTCTTCCCCTTCTACCAGCCCATGTTGCTCAGACTTTGCGGAAGAAATAAATCGGGAGCAGGCTGTCGTTTTACAAATGCCAGTGATGTGCTCTTGCCAGAACCTCCCCCTAGCCTGAGCATTGATGCTCCTGTGTGTGGGAAAAGGTGAGGTTGCAATCTACAGTCTGTGCAGGGCCCCTGAACCAAGGCCCAAGAGTTTGTGTAACCAGCTGAGCAATTCTTTATGCACTGTTGACAGGATCTGATGGTGATGCTGGGACCATGGAGCCTGGTTTTAGACAATAATTCAGCACAACTTTATTTCTCTTGCTGTCTTCAGGGAAAACAAAACAACCAACCAACCTTAGAACCAGTTTGCACTAAGATGCATGATGAAAATTCTTAGCTTAGCAAAAATAAAGCTCTTTACAGGTTGCTCAGTCTCCTGAATTCTCCAGAAAATCAGAGGATTGCTCAGTGTCCTTGTTAATACCTGGGAGTGGAGCGGAGGCACTGTAGAAGTGTGCGGCTGTCCTCTTGTCCGTGCACTTGGGAGTTCAAACCCTTGGCAGCAGCAGGGTGTTTGGGGGAGGTTGGCCGTACCTTTCAGTTGCTTGCCAAGTTCCTTGTTGTTTGCTGATCTAATGGGAGCGGGGTTTGGTGGCACGGAGCTGCCTGGCACTCTGCTCTCTCTGTCCCCCTGGCTGCAGGGATTGGTGGCAGCTGGAAACTGAGATGCTGCGGTTGGGAACTCGGTATTTTTCAAAATGCCCATGTTAAGTCTTTCATCTCTCCTTTGCATTCCACGGGGATGAAACATCAGCACAGCTAATGAGACTATTGTTAGGTTGCAATTATTTATTAATCAAGAATTATGCTCTGTCTTCTGTTGCACTTAACCTGAGGAAAGGCTTTGGTTATGTCTCTTTCAATATCTAAACAGACGTATCTGAGTTCCTTCATGTCTGCCAAATGGAAATATCCAGTTCGCTGAAGGACACAACCAGTAATTACTAGGATGTACTGTACTTCACTGGTGCCTTTTCCCAGAAATTTCAAAACACCACTACATTTTAATGTACAACACTTAATAACGTACCAGTGGCAGAAGTGGGAGCTGTCAGTCCCCTTTGGCAGTTAGGAGCGCTGGCGTGCTGCGAGGAGGGATCGCAGACCAAAAAAAGCATCCAAGGGTTCTCGGTGTTCTCAGTTCGCAGAAAGAAACATTTGAGAGGGGACGTCCGGATTAATCTGATTGGAAGTGGAACGAGGGCATAAGATAGTGGCAAGCATCAGTCCTGTTGATTTCTAGTGCCCCTGAGGTCGGTGCTGCAAGCTCCTGGCAGAAAACTCAGCCAGTGCCAGATGTGAGGATGCGTGACCCTTCGCTGACAAAACCTTCTGCCAGCAAAACAGCCGAGTGCAGGGGCAGGAGCTGGTGGAATGTGCTTTTAGTGGCTGAAAGTCCTTATGCCAGGGAAAGCTGAGCCTTGCTGCTGTACCTGAGTGCTTGTTTGCACTTGAAAATGACTTGGGGAGTCACTTGAAGACAGCTAGGTCTTCACGAGGGAGGCTATCAGCCCTTGTTCACACACCTGTCCTGCCCTCTAGATCTTTCAGGCGTAATGCAGAGGGTTCTGTTTGACAGAGCTGCTTGCTGAGCTGCCTTTTGTGAAGCTTCTCTCACATCTGCTGGCTCTTGTTAAAAGGAAATTTGTCCTGATAGGAGCTCAACTCTTCTCTGTAGCTGAGAGGTGGTGTTCCTCTCAGCAGCTCGCGTGTGTGGCTGTAGGGGAAGATGTAAGGGGTGGGGGGAGCAGGGCAGGAAGAGTGGGCTGTGAGCTAGGAGGGCCATAGCCCCAAAGAAAGGAGTAGCACAGCCTGCTCGTTTCCAAGAGCGCCCTTCCCCTGCAGGAAGGAGCAGATTGCACAATGTGAGTCTCCTGAGGACAATGCCCACAGCCCGTTTAACTGCGAGGTCACACACAGCTTACTGCTGTGATGTTGCTTCCTCGACTACATTTTCATAGCTTGACCGAGCGTTACCAAACATTTGGTCAGGGCAAAGCAGTTCCTTGCGTCACGGGCAGCTGATAAAGGCATGACCGCGCTGATAGCGGCCGGCGTGGTCCAAGAGGTGCAGTGTGATGTTCATCTGCTGCGAGGGGCACCGAGGTCACCGCTGCTACGAACCAGGTTATTCGTGCCTCAACCCCAGCAGGATTTGTGCCAGACAAGAGGCTTCATCTGCCAGAGCTGTTTGCGCTCCCCGATTCTGCTCGAGCCCTGCCAGGAGATGACAAGACCAGGACAGTGAGGGTTGTGCAGTTAACTGGTTGTGCAGCTCGTGTGATCAGTTATTGGGTAACCCGTGCTGGTTTGTATGTGCTCTGAGCTAAATGCTCTGGAAATGTGTGCATCTGATTGCAAAACCACTTCCCAGGAAGGCTTGGAAAACCAGCTGTGGAAGGGGATTGCTTTTGCTGAAAATCAGCAGACGTAAAGATGTACTGGAATCCGTAAATCCTGTCCTTGTTAGAGTAATCGGTGATTTGTGGGGGTGAAGAATAATAGGCAATATAAAATAAATCGCATTAGGTCTAGTGTGGGAATTGGAATTCCGAGTTATTGTGGCAAATTGGAGAAAGCAACTGAAAAAGATGCAATTCAGCGTGAGTGGTGCGCCGCCAAGCCAACCAGGTGGCCGCCTGTGGGAGGAGGCGCAGCCAGCTACGCACAGGTCCTTCGGGAAGGGATGGAGGGCTGCGATGAATCAGCGGCTGCATCCCACCCCGGAAAGCCATGTGCTAGGGTGTTTGCAGACAGCGTGGTGTGTGCCTCGTGGTCTGCTGCTCGGTATAGAACGTCGTTAGCGTGCTGCCGCCCAGTTCGCCGTCAGGATAGATGTGACTAACGGGAGACGTTTCAGAGCAGGCCCACAAGAATGATCCCGGGGGTAGAAAACATGACTATAGAAGGAAGAGTGAGTACGAGAGGGCTGTCAAGCAGACGAGCTGTTTTCAGATAACAGAGCTCAAGTATGTAAAAAGAACTGCAAAAAAATGTCCTTGGTCATGATGTAAAACAAGTAGGAACAGGCAAAAACTAAGAAGGAAAAAGATTCATTTTAGATGCCAGGAAACCTTTCTAACAGTAAAGATAGGGAAGTCTTCTGCCTGGGGACCTTGTGGTGTCAGCATTGTAAGAAGTTCTTAAGAGCTTTTTAGAGATCCACAAGGCAAAATACCAGCAGAATTGGTTCTACTGCCTCAAATTCCCCCATGAGCTGACAGTTCTTCGGTAAGGGGGCTGGCAGCGGTACTTCCTCACACAGGCAGCCCAAGACTTCCCTCCTATGACCAGAGCAGCAGCGATGGCTTTTATTCCTGCCTAAGGGTTTCACTTGAAAGCATTACAATTATTTTACTATTTATCCTGAAAAAAACTTTTTCCCTGTTGCTTGAAATAGAAACCCCCTGTTACAGATCAGGAACAGCTTGTGTAAATAGGCACGCGCAACCAGGAGCCTGCAGGAAATAACCAGGCGTCTTTCTCTTTCTGCAGATTGACATTTCCAAATGCCACTACCTGGTGGACTTGGACACAGTAGCTGAAACCCCAAGGGAGCCGAGGTATTCCTTGAACAAAGAAGAGTGGGTGACCATTGCCTACAAGCCATTCCTAGATGCTTCCAGGTACGTTTTACACCTTTGAGAAGGAATGAGAAGGGCTGGCAGATCTGTCAGCGAACGTTTTTTGCAATTATTTGCTTACAGCTGTAGAGGAAAGACAAATTGGCAAGTGCCAGCTTGAAATCCCCTCTCCAGGAGAGGCAGCTTGCTGGTTACAGTGGAACCTTTGTCGAACTTGTACGCAGAGCATTAATTACCTGGGTGGCTTTAGAGTGTTAAGCAAGCTGGGAAGGGTGAGGAGCAAGGATTATTTTTAAAAGGAGTCATCCCTATGCGCTTCTTGCTGATGTAGTGGGTTTTGTTTTGCTTTTTAAAGGAATAAGGTGTAGGCCATCTCCTCCCAGCAGACCTGAGAATCTGCTGTTGTTTCAGCCAAATCCAATAGGCAGGTGTAAGAGCTGGGTCTTTGAGACGGCCTTACAAGTTCTCTGGAAGCTGGCAGACAGGAGGCAGGCTCAGCAAGTGAAAAGTCATCGAGGTGCTTTGACATCGGAGAATTCCTGTAAGAGCCCTCTGTCAGAATCCAGTTCTTCATTAGTTCTGCTGCTCACTGGGTAATGCGTGCGTTTGGAGAATTCCTGTGAGAAGCAGAGGTTGAAATCCCTGTCCTCCAGGCTTGGGGGTGGAATCCAGTTTGTCCAGCTGGGGGTGTTTGTAACACATCCCTGTACAGACAAACCCTCAGCTGTAAGGGATGTTATTTAGTCATTTAAAGCTCTGGTCATACAGCTCGTGGCAGGACAGAGAGCTTGACTGGAAAAGTCTCTGTAAAAAAAAACAAACAACCCAACAAAAATGAACACAGGGTTCAGTGCCCTCCTGTTTTCTGTGCGAGACCTTCGACTTCCTCCTAACGGGCCCCTCCAGGGAGTGGGGGCTGGTGAAAGCAGTCAGGCGGTGAGAAGGAGCGACGATATGCTTCTCCCAGGGGTTGTGCTGATGTTGCCAGCTTGCTGACACAAACAAGTTTCCTTGGCATGGTTTTTCGTGAACCAGAGACCTGCTCTTATGGTAGAGCAGGGCTTGAGGAAGGGAGAACGAGGTGGCCGATGACGCCCAATGAGGCAAAAGAGGCAGCTGCATAAGAGGATTGCAGAAGGCTCCCTTTGCAGAGCCTGTCCCCCTCTGTGTCTGGAGCTACGTTCGTTTCTGCTTCCAAGCTGTGTTCTGATGCTTTCAGAGCTGGTTTATCTTGCTGTCCTGTGTCCAACAGCTGAACCTTGATGGTTTGGACCCAATTTCAAGTCCTTTGAAGTCAGTCAGAGGCACTGGATCGGTTCCAAATGGGTCAACCGTGGGAATGCGATTTGCTGGAGGGGCTTTCAGAGGTACAAGGCTGCTGTGCCAGCCCGCCTCATGAAAGCTGAGCGTGCATTCTGCTGTGGCTGTACATCGCACAGGTTTCTCCAGTGTGTCCTGTGTCTTCCACGGCCACTTTCCACTGTTGCTCATTTTTCCTGTGCTTAGCTGATACTTGTTAGAGAAGCAGTTGGTCTGTCTCATGGGGTGTTTTGGGTTATTGCACCACATCTCCTTCAGCTCCCACCCGTAGCCTCTGAGCTTCTGATGAAAGCTCACGATACATAAATCATTGCTCTCTTCTGAATCTGCTTCATATCCCGTTAGAGGCTGTGTCCTGCTGAACACAACCCAGCGCCTTTCTGGAAGCAGCAGGACACCGCATCTGCTGCCTTTGCCGGGAGTTGGCTGCCTTGCCACAGGAGTAACACAGGCATTTCAAACCTGCTGCTGTCACCAGGAATTTTTGTTCATCCCTAACTTAGCTGGGGATGTTTCCTGTCAGGTGCTTGTGCATCTGATGCCATCTCAGTCCTGACCCCGTTCCAGCCTGCAATGCTGCCCAGAGTGCAAAGAGTTACCCTAGAGAAACGCGTAGCTCAGCACTGAACCCAGCCTTTGTTGCTCTTTCCTGCTGCAGTGCTGTTTCCATGTGAGCAGTTCAGATTTTTTTTTTTTTTTTCTTCTTTTCCCTCCTCTTCTTATTAGGGAAAATGGGTAGGATTAAAGAATTCCCCTGTTTACAGCCCACTCAGCACCTTGCCAGGCACAAACATCTGGCTGGCTGCTCAGGAACTGAGCACAGAGGCAGAGGTGTTGCAGCTCTGTGCTTCTAGGGGGAGATGCTGTCCAAGGACTTCCTGCAGGACTGGGGCTGGGAACTTGTTCCCAAGCTAAGCAGTAAAAATCTGTCTCATCATTTTGACTTGATGTATGATTCTGGGGGTTAGACCATGTAACTGGAAGCCAGGTTTCCCCAAGCTGCATGTGTTCTGCTGGCTAACCACGCGGCTGTCACCACTGGAAGTAAGAGCTTGTAGCAAAATCAGAATCTCACCGTGGAGCAGCAGCTCGGTGTGAGGAGCTGGGAGGCAGATCCTGGAACTGCAGAGGGTGCTGCTGGTGGTAACAACGAGCCGCAAGAGCAGAACAGCAGGGATGGGGAAAGGGCGCAGCGTGCTCCCTGGGTAAGCAATCACCAGGAGCTCAGAACCAAGGCAGGGGTCATCCAGGGGCGGTGGGGAGGGAAGGGCATCTCTCCGCCTGCTGCGACCTCCTAAAAAAGATGCAGCTGCATCGCTGGGTGGCTGCGATAGACGAGGCTTTGCAGAGCAAGTTCCAAGAGGAGATGAGGCAGGTAGGTCCTGCTGGTGCCTCCTGCCAGCCTCCTCCTTTTCTGTTCTTTTGCCGCATGGAAACCCTCCGTGCTGCTCCTTATCAACACCTCACAGCTGGAGGAGAGGGGAGTGCGGAGCCTCCACCGGTGGAGGAGGCCAGGTTGCCATAGCAGCGGGTCTGATTTCCATCCCTGCTGCCAGTACCTCCCGAGCTCCCGCAGCTCGGCTCGCAGTGATGTGCTCTGCCTTCAGCAGGCCTCCAGCGGTCAGCAGCTGGGGCAGCTCCAGCAGACGGGGGCGAGAAGGGCACGGGCTCACCTGGGGACATCGCTGCTGCGGAGGGGTGAGAGAACCAGCAGCGTGTCCCCTGCCTTGTCACCCTGCTTGTCTGGCACATTTCCTCTTCCTCCCGAGGAAGATCAATAAGCCAGTGGCCTGTCGGCGGGGCAGATGCTTAGCGGTGTGCCCAGCTCACCAAGGTAACTCCAGGAGCAATGAAGGGCAGAAGGAAGGAGCCCAGGAAGGTCTAACCCGCCCTCTTTTCACCCAGTGTCTTTAAGGGCATCACATTTAAAATCGGGTGGTATAGACAAGGGTCGAGGCATCTTTTGCCAGCCATCCGTAACAGCACGACTGAGAGAAGTGTCAGGCTCTTTTTGGTTGCCAACTTGGGAATCTTTCTGATGTGTATTTTCAGTTCCTACTGAAAATTTGCCCTGTGGAAAAAAGCTAAGGTGAATGTGTGAGCAAGGGGCTCAGCCGGAGCCTGGTGCTCCTGGGACTGAGGCCAGGACTCTCAGACCCTCCCTGTGCCGCAGTTCCCCAGCTGGACCAGAAGTTTGTTAGCCCCCGCAGCTGCCAATGAGCCTGAGGAGCTTCAGCTTGATAACAGCAGTGGCAGGTAAATGCCTCGGCGTTGTTTTGCATCCCAGTATTGGAATTTTGCTGCAGAGTTCTTACAAAGATTTCCCATGGCAAATGTTCATAATTGGTCTGCCGAGCTCCTTGCGCTGAGTGCGTCACAGCGCTTCTAAAATAAGGCAGCCTTGTTTGCTTGGTTTTTTCTTTCCCCTGAATGGGATTGAATTGGAACTTGCATAAAATAATGGGGCTCAGGCAGTTCTCTCAGGGGGAAATGATACAAGTTGTGCCGCAGATTGGCAGCTGACAGATGAGCTAGTGACAATGACAGATCTGCCTAGCAATTGGGTGCGATGCGAGGGCCTGTCTCACCCTGCAGAGCCAGGCGTTAGCTGCTGTGCTTTTGTTGAGATTGGAAATCTTCCTTGGTACAGCAAGTGCTCCCGGTACGTCTCTGGGGCTGCAGCTGTTCCCCGTGCTGCTGCTCAGCCCTTCCTCTGCTTGCTGCTGTCCGTAGAGCTCAGAGAGAAGAGGCTGAGAGTTGCCACTGCTCTTCTCCATCCAGCTGGAAGGCTCTCTGAGGGCATCCGTGATACCCTGAGGCTGTGTCAGGGCTGCAACAAGTACTTCAATAGCCCAGAAAGTTACTAGGGAGCCTGATGGCAGGGTAGGTATGGAAATCCCAGCAAAACCCCTTTGGTGTCTTGCTGAATTTTCATTTGGGATAGCACATGGAGGTGGTGCTGTCTTACAGACCTGAGAAATCAGTCTGGGTAGCTTGGCTAAAGGAGAGCAGCAGTAACGCAGTCGTAACCAAGTGTTAGGTGCTGGAAACTGCTGAGCTGCAAGGATCCCTGAGCCGGTGGGTCTGTGGGGAGAGCTCTTCGCAGGGCCTGACACAGCGCTGGGGGCAGAGTGAGTGAAGATGGCTCAGGAGCTGCCGGTAACGATCTCGGCTGCTCGCATTTCTGAGCATGTGCCTTCCCCCTGCCTCCTCCCGCGCCAGCTCAGCGGAATGACGCATGTCTTCAATCCGGCACCTGCTTCCACACAATGATTTGGAAGTGCCCCCTGCTACCTATGAAGTAAGTGCAAAAGCACTATGAAAACACAGCTTTTTTTTTAATAAAAGGGAGGAGAGAAGTGGCGCTTGGAACCGAGCTGGGAGGGGAGCGGCGAGGGGAGATTTCAGGTCTGCAGCTCAGCGGCTGCAGAGCAAGGAGCGTTTAAACAAAACAAACAAAAAATCAACCCCAAACCCTATAGCCCTTGTTCTTTGAAAATAAATGACCCTCGCAGCTCAATTCACTCCTGCTGAACTGGAGGCTTCTGGGACTCGCTGCGAGTCTCCCATTGACGTCAGCAAGTGCAAATGTAAATCTCAGCTGGCTCTGATAAATGGTGCTGCTAATTGAATTAGAGAGCACTCCAAGCCACCAGCTAATTATGCTCCTCAGGAAGCTGCTTTGTCCAGGTCCATTTAATTCTATATTGGCTGAGCACTCCAAATCTGGCACAGAAAAAGGGGAAATATATTACAGCTCCCTGCTGAGGAGCACATATTTTCCAGCTCTTTAGGCTGAGCCGTGTGCTTCCTCCAAACGCTTGTGTTCTCACCCTTGGGTTTTCCATCATAAAAAAAAAAATATATCTCAGTGCAAGATTAATGATTCAGTCACCTTGTGCTAGAATATCATTACCCTGGTTTGATAGGAGACCGTCTCATTCCCTTTAATGGTGCTTTCCTCCTCCTTACATGAAATGGTTTCCCTGCTCTTGTTTTCTAAGCAGCTAGATTGCTTGTTGGGTGCACAGTTGGTACAAAATTTACCACCTAGAGGAAGTGCAAATGTTAACGGGTTCTCAGAGTGCTTTGATCGTGAACTTCCTGCGTATGCCCATAGCCAGAAGGTACTAGGGCATGCCTGTGTGGCACAGGTTCAGTTTTCTCCTGCCTATTCTTTCTGCTATTCCCTTCTCTTCTTCCTTGTCAAGTTTCTTCCTAAATTATCTGGGGTGAGAAGTTCAGGGTATGAGATGTTCTTCCTCTGCAGTTGGGAAGAGCCTCCAGCACCGCTAGGTGTTCCCAACAGCTTCCATTCCTCGTCAGTCTTTTTGGGAGGGGTGACATGATTGTCTTCACTTGGTCCTTGCATCCTTTCCAGAAGAGCATCGCCTGGTGTCAGAGCAGAATGTTGAGGTGGGTTCGCCTGAAGTCCAGCAGGCAGCTCCCAGAAACCTGCTCAGCACCAAATACCGCCGTGGTTCCAGTTCTGCTGGGCCCACTGCGTGCTGTGCGCCTCTGTCCTACCTGGAGCCTGCTCTGGGTGATGCAGCAGTTGTTTCCCTAGAAACAAACAAAAAGAACCCCAATCCTGCCGTGTTTCAGCCAGAACTGGGAGGAATTTGCCTGCTGCCTGGCTCTGAGCTGGAGCCCGCCCTGGCAGAGCCTTGCAGCAATGTTCCAGGAGTGAGCGCCCCTTGGAGCGCTCACGGACTTCATCCTGCTACCAACGTGTTGCTGTGAGCTCTCTGCTGATTAAGGCTCCAGGCTCACGGTCTCTGGGGGACAAATTTAGAAGCAAATGCAAATGGAGTATTATATATATTCACCGTCATCTGTCATCCCGGCCCCTTCCATGTGCCATCTGTTGGCTAAGGTTGCTCAGCCTGATGAAGGGAGGTGACAGGAGGTAAAGATTCCCTGCCTGACTTGAAAGGTGTCTCACGGCTTCGTGGCTGCTGGTGTCTCTGCTGCTCGGGACTGGAAGCAAGGCTGCCAGGGCTCGGCGACGCTGCAGGTACCAGCAGCAGAGAGCCCTGCCTCGTGCTTGCGTCCCGCGTCTCTTTGTGGTGACAAAGCTGCTGCTTAACAAAGGCTGAGCCTAGCACTGCGGGCAGGTATGTTGGGGTTACCACAGAATCATAGAATCCATCGTAGAACATCCCGACTTGGTCAGAACCCATAAGGATCATTGAGTCCAGCTCCTGGCACCACACAGGTCTACCCAAAAATTCCGACCGTGTGAGTAAATGCAAGGTCCAAACGCTGCTTAAAGTCCGACGGGCTTGGTGTGGTGACCACGTCCCTGGGGAGCCCGTTGACAATTACTGAATTTCAGCCCAAGCACAAACTCGGAGCTCCGGGAAATCGTGCTCCATTTTCCCCCCTTCCTTGTAAGGCAGCACAAGCTGATCTTCTTCCTTGTTTTTAATTTTCCTTGTTTTAAACAGCATCCTAAGCATCACGCACCTGCTTGCCTCTTTATCTTTGCGAAGGGAATTGAAGTGAAATACCATTCCCGGGGAGCAGCAGTGGTGGGTTGTCAGGCTCAGAGGAGGAGATGCCAGAACAGGTCCAGCAATGCCATCGTGGTCATCAATAGCCACCAGAGCTGGAGCACAAAATGCAAGCGCTCATTTTCGAAGGGAGGCCTTTGCTTTTAGCGACTGGAGGGAGGGCTGACCTCCAATTTCCAGGGACAAGGAAACGACAGCTGCAAAAAATGTTCCTTGTTCAGCATACACTGAAATTACCATCTTCTGCCTAGTTATTTGCCACTAAGAGATTGTTGTGAACATGTTCTCAATTCTAGCACCTCAGGAATTCAGAGCGACCATTTCTAGTAATTCTTCTATTGTGGGACTTTGCTGGGTGCATTCCAATGTGAAGAACAAAAAGCTCAGTGACGTTATTTAGCCCCTTCACAGAGTGAAGCACTCACCATTCCTGCATCCTGAAGTACCAGCTGAGCGTTTGGCACAAACCAGGCTTACGGAGGATCCGGCATGTTGAAAGGAGGCAGACAATTAGAGGTGGCACTTGGGAATTTGGGGAATTCAGAGTTCCTCTGCAGGTAGACAGTACTTTCTGTCTCCGTTTCCCCTCTCCAGCGTGGGACGGACGCTGCTCCCTCTGTCACTGCATCGCGAGGGAGCACTTCAGCTCACCTGTGTGTTGTGGGGCACCTCGGGTAACAGGGCCCTGGTACGAGGTGCTGCTGTGCCAGTGCAAGGAGATAGCGCCAGACTTCTGGACGTTTTTTTACTCCAAGTTGCAGGAGATCAGGAGCTGCTTGTTCTCAGATGCGTTGCAGTAAGGGTGTCCTAGGACCCTGGGAGCCTCCTGGGAGACGTAGTTCACGGGGGCAGTTCCTGCCATTGTTTTTTAGACTGCATTTTTGACAGAAATCCAGTGCTGCCTCACAATAAGCAGACAAAACACAATTCATCTTTCTTCTGAAAGCTTGATTTAAATTGCGAGTCCAGAACCTTGGCTGTGTGACCAGCAAAGCAGTGTGAATTACAGTGAGCAGCGACTACGTGCTGGGTCTGCATCCCATCCCGGACCGCTTGGCGTGCTGCAGATCAGATCTGAGTGCTGCTGCTGCTTTTGCAAGCTCTGTGTAGATGGAGTGAGACGTGAACTATCAAGCCTTAGCAGACATACCAACAAGCTGACCTCAAAGAGATAAGGAGATAAGCTTGAATGCCGAGGAAGGAAGGCTCTGTGCAGCCATGATTTCAGTACGTTGCTCAAAAGTTGAAATCTTGCAGGGTTTGATGCTGATGGAGGAAATCAGATTGCTTTTCCACTTCACACTTAGGCCTGGCTTTTAGTAGTACTTTGCTCAGTAAAAGAATGCATGCATTTAAAATGTACTCAACTAGCACAGCTCCAGCAATTACCAATCAAACAAAAGGTCCTAATTGGATACAGCCATTAGGCCCTCCTGCTTGAGCACTCCATTGGCCCCGTTGTTGCACAGTGCTGCGAAATGCCAGCTCCCAGCACGAGCAGGGCACCGAGGGAATGCTGGCAGCAAAACGCCTCGTAGGCCTTAAGGCAGTCCGTCCCCGTTCATTCAGTACCCTCAGCAGAAGATCAGCACAGGAGCAAAACTGCAGAGTCCCGGTACCTGTCCCTGGCTTTCTGCCCGTCAGGTGTGGAGGAATAGGTGACCAGAAGGATTGGATAGAAGAGAGATGCCAGGAGGTAAATGCAGCTATCGTTCACCGTTGTGACGTGCCCTGAGGAATGGGAGCCTGCCTAGCTGTAGGATACCAAAGGCCCGCAGGGCTTCGCTGCCTGCTCTTTGATATTACAACACCTTCCTGAGCTCTCCTCCTTGATCCCACTGGAATGAACAGTGGGCAGGCTGAAGAACGGTGGTGATTCCAGCTGGTGATTCTGTCACAAACCAGCTTTGGTCCCACCAACGAGACGAAAACAGGACTGGGCTCTGTGTGCTTGTACCCTTGACATCCCTTGCATCACTGACTCACCAACCCAGACCTTTTGCAAGGCCTCTTTTGTATCGGTTTGAACGTGTTGGCTAATGAGCACTTTAAGGATGATTTGTTTTTTCCTTTCTGGTTTCAGGTCCTCAAAGCTGCTGCGTGCATTCTACATTCCTCTCCTCTCAGAAAGGTACACACGGTACGCCAACTACACGATTCTGAAATCCCGGAGGTCGAAGCAAACGAGGAAAAAAATGGGAGGCTAGGAGCACACCTGGGTAACAAAACCAAAAGCATGTGCTGACGCTCTTGGACAGCTACCTAAGCATTCTTCAGTTTCTTTTCTGAAAGATTGCGCTTGTAAGGTTCACTAATAAAGATTTCCCACGAAGTGATTTTGCTCTGCAAGCTTCCAGCTGTAAGAAGGGTGCATCATCTGCTTTCAGTTCTCAGTGTCAGGTCTCTGCTCTGCCTACACAGAACGGTTCAGAACCAGTCTGAAAATCCAGCAGCCACCTACAGACATATTATCTGTGCTACTCCCTGTATTATTATCTGTTACACCAGAGAAGAGAAAGATGGAAAATAAAAAGGAATGACGGTGTGAGGTTCTGCTCCGGGTTGCAATCTGGCATTGGGAAAATCTGGCTCTGCTCCCTCTCTGTTTCTCTAGTCCGTGGCTGTTTAAGTACTGCTCTGCTCGCTTTCTCCCAGGGATTTTTTTTTTCCGACAGCAGATCTTTTAAAAAAAATTGTTTGGAACAAAAAGGAAGGAAGAAAACACTTGAAAGACGCTTAACTGTGAAACGCACTGAGTCTTGAGGAATGAAGTAGTCTGTGCCATGGAGCAGCAGTGGGAAGTTGCTCTGTCCAGGGGATCCTTTGAAGAAAAAACTTGTGCTTTTGGGGAAAAAAAGCCACCACAAACTTGGGAATTGAGCTCATTGTCTGTTTTAATGGGACTGGGATGTCTTTGTTATATCTGATGCTATGAAACACAGCGTGTTTGTTTGTTATTTATCATTTTTTAAAGATACCTATAACATGCTTTCAGTTCTACATCTTAAAATCTCTGGGAACAGGCAGAGAAGAGGAGAAAGGTTGGTTTTATTTTTTGCAATCCTGTTTCCTAAAGCTACCAAGTGTTTGCGTGTTTGTTCCATTGGTCCAATATGCTTCGGAGGAATGCTGCGTGTAATTACATCTTCATTTTAAAAACAGTGTAACGAGCTGAACGGAGTCGTTTTCACCCACATCCTTGGAGCTGTGCAGGGATGAGATGGAGCAGAGGGGAAGCTCCCTTTGCAAACGGCTGCACAAGCTCCGTACCTCGCTGTGACTGATCAGACGGGGCTGCGTGTGCGGTGACAAAGAGCCAGAGCAGGTGGGTGAGGAAGCGGAGAGGTGGGTGTGCACACAGCAGAGCGTGTGCCCCCGAGGAAGGCATCAGGCCAGCTGCAGAACGCGGCGCTGGGCAGCTCTGTGGCCCGTCTGCAGGCTGACATCTGAGCAGGTGGGAAGGGCAGGTTGTAAGAGAAATTGGGAAATGTAGGGAGAGGCACTCTGAATCCTCTGCGTTTTGTTAGCAGAAAGGTTTTCAGTGACGTTCTCTGTTGGAAACGGCTTTTACACGGTAAGAGCAAACTGCACCGTGTTGTCTGATTACAGCATGGAGAACGCCGTTCTCTCCCCTTGTGCCCTCACTGAATGGAGGAACAGTTCAAAGCCGAGACTCTGAAGTTAACCTTTGATGGCTTAGGGAACCATTTGTGACATCTGATTCCAACCTTTGAAGGCTTAGGGAACATTTGTGACGTGTAAGTCTTGGCCCTTCTCAGAGGCAGGATTTACCTGCGGTAGTATCGCCCCTCGTAAGAGTCAAACCTGAAGCTTCGAGGATTTCTGCCAAGCAACTGGAGTCCTGGGAGAGTTGGGCTGGGAGGCCAGAGTCACGTTTCAGGTCAACATTGTGGTGTCTGTGTTCACGGGCTTCCCTCACCTCCCTCCAGCCGCCTCTACCCCTCATACAGTTTGTGTGTGTGGAACAGGGCTCCTCCAGCGGTGAATCAAAGCCAAAACCTTTGCCCTGTTTGTTGCCTCCCCCCTTGCTAATCTCTGACCTTAAATCGAATAAAGAAACAAACGTGGTTAAAAAGCAGTTGCACCCCTCTCTGGTGCCCTTTGTGTGACTGTTCCATGTTGCTGTAGCCCACGAGCTCGTGGTTAACGTGAAAACACTGAGCCAGAGGTGAGATTTCTGGTAGGAAATGCTGCAGCTCCCCGCATCTGGGGGGGACAGGCTGCAAGAACTGCCTCCCAGGCTGCTGTGGCTGGATTCTGTTTCTTGCTTGCTGAATGCAGAGGTGGATGCAAACTGCTTTGTGCCAAAAGGTGGAGCTGCAGCCCCCTCCCCCCCAAAAAAATACAATTTAAAGGTATTTTGTAGTTTGCTTGCCCGGTTTTGTTACCTTGTGGGGAGGGGCTTCCATTTTTCCTTTGTCTTCGACCCCCTTAAAGCAAGTTTATGATCTCGCTGTGAGGAGGCAGGTTTGGGACCGCCAATTTATGACCTCTATTAAAAAAAATGGAATCTTGTGGCTTGCGACCTCGTGGGGAAAGGGTCAAACCACACGTTGCTGGCCTGCCTCGGCTGGATTCCCGGCCTCCAGCTGCCTCGGGCAGTGAGGGGAGCTGCGGCCGGACCTGCTGGGTGGCACATCCGTGTCGTGCAGGCAGCCTTGGTTTGATTTTCCCCACCTTTGTCTTTTCCTGTGCTGGGACAAAGGGCTTTTTGTGGTGGCAAAGTAAAGTCGGGGTGGATTTCTGCAGTGCTGCTGGTGCCTGACACCGGCAGGAGCTGCTTTCCTGGTGGCACCACAGAGGGACACAGCCTTGGGGACGAGACCGCGGATGGATCAGGTGCCACGCGTGGAGACGAGGCAAGGCGCTCGCACTGCGTCAGAGGACGTACAGGGGTTACACCGCTCCCAACCCCCTTCCTGGCAGCGTTTCTCCCGTTTTGAACAGGCATGGAGCAGTGCAGGTTGGACACGTGCGGCACATCTCATCGCGTCTGAGCTCCTCCCGTCCCTGCTGCGCGGAGACTGGGCTGGGGAGGCCCTGAGGAAGGCAGCAGCAAGGCAGATTGACGCTCAGAAACAGGCCAAGGGAAGTCACCATTCACCACACAACTATTTTTTTTCCCTGCCTGTCTCCTGCAGCAGGATTTAAGGTCCGTTTCAGTTTTCCTCCTGCTTTTTTCTGCCTGTTCTGGGGGTTCAGATGCAAACTGCTCCAAGGGCAGGTGGATGTGGAAGCTGCTCATCTCCCCGTAGGGCCCTGCCACATCAGAAGGGGGCACTCCTGCACCTGAACATGTTTCTGAGCTGCTTCAAAGCAAATTTACTGTTTCTTTTTTGAAAGGAAAACCAAAAGGACAGTGCATCTCCACAGAGGTGATGGTTAAGCTTTCCTTGGCAGAGGGCTTTTTTCCCGTTCAGAGCTTTCTGTCTTCTTCCCATAGGAAATGATTTGAAGGACTGCGCTCTCGGAGCTGAGTGTCTGCACGAAATAGGGGCGAAGGCTGCGTGGCACTGCCAGCACGCGGGACGTTTGTAAGGCAGGGTGGGGGGACTCGGTTCCAAAGCAGGTTGTGTGTCCTCCGAGGGATACTGAAGGGGCTGGGCCAAAATTTGACACCTGCAACAGCGACAATCAGCTTCAAATGCTAATTGCCCTTCTTGCCCCTTACGTCCTTGCCTTGTCTGTAGTGAACCTGATGCTTGGACAGTTCTTTGTCGAGGCCCAGTTGGTAAAAGCTCTTTCCTTGCAACCTAAGATCAGAGGCAAGTATTTGAGCCTGCCTCACATCCAGCAGAAGGTTTCGAGTTGGAGGTTTTGTGTTAGTTTTGTTGCGGTACGAAGGGCTCCGAGTGGTGGTGGAAGGAGGCCCTGCTAATGGAATTCCGCGTTTCTGAGCTCCTAGCTTGCAGGCACTGCTGGAGGAAAGAACTGTGAATTTTTGTCTCCTCCGGCATCTGTCAGAACCTGAGTATCCTCCCGGCCCTGCTGAGATTCTGCACGTCCCTGTGAATAAATGCACGGCTCTATCCGCCTGCCTGGAGAGGTACTAATGAGGCCCCAGCTGTCTGCTCTGCAAACTCCAGCTGTGTCTGCTAAGCTGCTAAAAAGGTCAGGGTGGATGTGCGGGGTGAGGGAGCATCGGAACCTAGCAGGACCTAGGATCAATGCAGTCCTGCTGCCTCCCTGCCCAGTGCTTTGTCCAGAGGGCAACTGCTGTGCAAGGTTGAGTGCCGAAATGAGGACAGGACGGAGGTGCCTCTGGTTGGGGGATCAGCAAAGAGGCAGAGGTGGAGGAAACTTCTTGGTTCTCCTCCAACTGTGTGCATGTGGCTGGATGTCTGACTGGGGAGCCAGGGGCCTCACTTGTCCTGTAACTCCAAGAATCCTGCTTGGAAGGTGAATTCCTGGGTAAGTGTTTAAACACGATTCACAAAACAGGCTTCAGGCGACTGAAGGACGGCCTTCTCCATGCTCCGTGTGGCACAAAGAAGGCTGCTCTGTCCTCTTCTGGCTTCTGATAGACCCCAGTGGCGTTGTTGGTGCACTTGTCCTGCCTGGAGCAGGCAGAAAATTGTCCTCCGGGAGGTTTCTTCAGGCCTGTGTTGAAATGGGCTGGTCGGAAGGGCTGGCTGCCTGGGGAAGAACAGGGTGGGGACCCGATGGCTGCAATTCCTCTGCCTCGGAAGGAACATGCTGTCCAGGTGCTGCCCTGTGCTGTCAAGCCCAGCCCGGTTTCTCCCTCGTACAGAGAGGAGGCTGTTTTGGCCCTTCCTGTTTTTTAATCCTCCCTTCAGACTTGGCCGGGGAAGCTGCACTTTCGACATATTCTTGTCTGAGTCAGCAAGGAGCAGCGGGGCCACTGGCTGTGGGGCTTGTGGTGGAGTCGGAAGCACTTGCCTGCCCCACCAGGTTCGGTTTGAGCCCAGCCCCGGGGTCGGGACCCAGCAGTGGCAAACAGAGACTTGGGTTTTCACCCTGACCTTGGGGCAGGTAGTTTGCACTTCTCTGATGTTCCTTCCCCTGCCGGCAGCCTTTGAGGCAGGCACAGTCCTTGCCTACGCTTCACAGCCCCTTGCACCGTGGGCTCCTGGGCTCTGCTCAGCGCTGCTGCGTGTGAGAAACCTTAGGTGGAAGCATCAGGTACGGCCATCAGGCTCCTCGGCTTCCTACGGTGTTTCAGGACAGGCTGGGTGGTTGGCTTTCCCTGGGAGGAGACTTTGGAGCTTGTTTTCCACGGCCCACGCTGTCCTGGTGGTGCCCCGCTGCCTTGGAGCCACGCAGCCGGGCTCGGGCCCTCGTCTGCCTCCCGGCTTCCCAGGAACACGCTCTGGGGACAGGCAGGAGCTTTCCAGCAGCTTTATGCAACGCTGTCTGAATCACACGATAAACAAGTCCAAACCCTATTATTAGACTTTGGAAACTGCTGCCTTAGAGACAGGTTTGCTTATAAATACCCATTATTTTCTCTCCGGCTCTTCGCTAGGGAAGCTGGCAAGAAAAAAGGGATCTTTGCTTCTGCAGAGTCTGCCTGCCCCTGCTGTTGTTGTTGCTCCTTCCTACCTGAGCTCGTCCTCCTCCCTGTCCCAGCCTCCCAGGCTCTGTCTGTGCTGAGAGGAGCTCGTACCCCAAAGTGGGATCGAAGTTGGGTTTCAGGGCTGCAGCCTCGCGGCGGCGCGGCAGGCTCACCCTGCTCAGGTCACCCTGCGAGGGGCGCAGGAGGGCTCGTGGCTGGAGCAGGCTCCTTCCCTCCGCATCCTTGGGTTCGTCTCCCTAGGGTCAGTGCTTCGGCACCGAGATCTGCCATCGGTGGAGAAGTTTGGAGCATGTGTGTGCGCTTGTCGAATTCCTGGGCAGGTTGGAGCACTGCCCGGCTGCGGGAGAGCCCCCCGTAGAGCCCGTGGTGTGCTTGCCAGATTTTTTACAGACGTTTAAACCGACGCGCTGCCGATGGTAAATCCAGGCGGGGTGGGAGACGGAGGTGCTGAATGGGCAGGGAGTGAGGAAATTCTCGATGCTGCCCCACCGTGCTGAGAGCTTTCCTGCTCAGGGATTGCTGATCATCCCTTAGCTTCCTTGCACAAGAGACGCGAAGCAGACCCAGGGCCTTCTGGCAAAGCGAGGCTCTATTCCTACAGCAACCCAGAAAACCGTCCTGCCTCATTTCTGGATCACGTTTTCCCTAGAGAGTTTGTACACATTGACAGGCAATCCGTGTCGGTAAGGAAAATGAATGATTAATTGCTTCCTTTCGATTAGGCTCCCTGTCCTCTACCTTGCAGAATTTGCTGACGCACTGTTTCTGGCGCTCCAAAACAAACAGTTCTCCTCGCACGGGGCTGGTGCAGAACCCAAGGCCTGTCCTGGTCTTTCCCAGCAAGAGCAGGCCTGGAGATGGGAGCCACTGGGCAGGAAGAAGCGCAGTCCTCGTCCACTTCTGGGGCCATTTATTGGGGTGCCGTAGGCAGGGATGTGAGTAATCTGATTTCTACATTGTGTGAGAATTTGGAGAGCAAGGCAGAGCTGCTAACCAGACTCTTCATTTATTTATTTATTTATTCTTTTTTTTGGCATCACAAAAACTCCCTGGGGTTTCGGCCACAGCCTCTGTTTCATAGTACTTGGGCAGGGAGGTATTTTCTTCTAAACACAGGCAAAGAAAAGGAGACAAGGTGCGTGCCAAGAGATGGAGCGCTAATAGGGCTGCCTCTTAAATGTCAGCCGTGGTCTGACGTGCCTGCTGCATGAATGATTTACGGGAACAGCGGCGTGTGTGTGTCTGAGCTTTTGGTGTGAGAGTGGCTGTGATGTCTGTGAGAGTGGGATGGCACTAGAGCTGTGTTATAACCCCAAAAAGCCTCGTTTTCAATCTGTTTCTCTGCCAGTCACCACTTAGGGTGCTCCAGTTACACCAGTAAAAGGCTGTGCGTTTCAGTGTAGCTTGCTGGTGAGTTCCCAGCTGCGTTTCTGTGGGCTTTGTACCTAGCAGTGGGCTGATGAAAACTGCTGGTGTGCGTTTGCGCTTGGTCTTCGCGCCCCAAAAAGCTTTGGCCAGTTCTCTATCAGCTGGTAGAAATATTGGTGGTGCTCGGAGAGTAACTACCGCTGTGGGAAGCTGATGCAGGCAAAAATGGAGTGGTTGAACCTCTTGAAGCAACTCCTCGCAGAAGAGGGCAGACCAGGGGCTGGCATCTCCTCCAGAGGAGCTGGGTTCAGTTTCCAGCCCAGCTGGGGCACTTGCAGCTTCTGGCCATCTGCTCAAATTCCACATCCACCCTTGCTGGCCGGGGCAGCGAGGTGTGAGGAGAGCCCTGCCCTCTTTACCCTGGTGAACTGCCTGAATGTTTTCGGCTTACCCTGCAGACAACCTCTGGGATGCTTTTGGTTGTGATCAGAGCCCTTGAGCAGCTCGGACCTCCAGTAGCACCTTCCAAAAACACGGGTGACAAACGTCCTCGCCGTGTTCAGTAAGCCTGGTGTGCCTGCTGGCTTGTCAGGGCACCTCCTCTGTGCCAGATCCGCCTCCAGCAACAGGGAGGATGCGCCGACTTTTCCCAGTCAACCAGTCAATATTTGTTCTTCCACACAAGCTGTTAAAACGCTGCTGCTCTCTTGTTTTGCTATTTGTTTCTCCTGTCTTGCTGGAATATTGCCCCAGAGTCTCCCACGTTGGCAGCCCGTTCGTGTAGCAGGGACACGTGGGCGTTCGTGGGAGGCGAGGCTGGGGGAGCTCCCAGTGGCTGCCAGGTCATGTTGTCATTTTCTGTCGTGTATGGAGCGTGTTCCAGCCCATCTGTTTCACGAAAGGCTGGAGTTGGGGAAGAGAAAGCCACGGGAGCATTTATTCAGTCCTAAGGTGAAGTCTTGCTTCCACTAAGATTCATGAGAAAACTCCTTGTGTCTCTCATGAGTTTATTTGCACCCCGTGTTCCCAGGATGAGGGCATCCTGGGCCTCCTGGGGCCATTCTCACCTCCCCAGGTTCCCGTCTGCCTTTCTGTCTCTGTCCCTGCAGTCCTGGCGTTCCCCGCGCCTCCGGGGAAGCACCCTGTAACAGTAAGTGGACGTACAAGAAAAAGTGAGACAGCGTCTGGTGGGAACGTGGGCTCAGCCAGTGTCAGGGGCACCCGGGGAGCCCGGTCACCTCTGGCCTTTGGTGCCACCCCAGGGCACAGTTTGCTGAGACCGAGGGGTCAGGGCGGATCAGGACCGGCCAGCTCGGCACGTATACAACAGGGGCGCTTCTGGCTGCGTTGCTCTGTCCTCTGTGTGTGCTGTGGCTGTGCTCAGGTGGGCTCTGGTGAGGACAATCCACGCTTGCGTTACTTATTTGCAGCATCAAGGCATCGAGGATGCTCTCTAGCAATAGCTTTTGGGGAATCCTGATAGAAAACCTTGCCCGAAGCCCAGTCCTCATTGATTCTGTGTGTGTGCATCACTTGGATACAGCTTGCGTGTAACGTAAGCTGGAGTTTTGCCACTGCAAGTCCTTGGCCTAGCAGTCCTCTCTCTTTATTTTCAATTATTTCCATTTCCTCGTTATTGCAGTTTCCTATAACCTCAAAGCATTTCTTAAGAGAAGAATGACATTTGCTGCCCTGCCTCTCAGTACACTTGCTGCTGCCTTTCTGGTTCGCTAACAAGAAGCCCGAAGATCTTCACTGTGCAAATTACTTTGTCAAAGAACTTGGCTCCATTAAGAAACTTCTCTCCTCCGCTAGCAGGGGAAGGCAGCACGGTCCTTAATTGCGTTCTGCAGCGTAGCCAAGTGAAATCTATCTTTATGCCCTCGGAGCTGAAGCCAAAACCATACCCCTGCTGGTCCCTCGTGCTCTGCAGCTCCTGACCGAGTGAGCCTGCTTCCAAGGGCTCATCCCTCCCGAGATTTATAACCAGGGGGGAGGTTGGCTCCAGGGAGAGCATTTAAAGCTCTTGTGTGTCAGCCCTGCATTGGGTTGAAGGGCGATTTG
This sequence comes from Oxyura jamaicensis, assembly GCF_011077185.1. Classification (NCBI taxonomy): domain Eukaryota; kingdom Metazoa; phylum Chordata; class Aves; order Anseriformes; family Anatidae; genus Oxyura; species Oxyura jamaicensis. The sequence continues at coordinate 5,445,724 of NC_048916.1, read as the reverse complement.
TGCTGGTTCTCTTGGTTTAGAGTCCAGGTAGACAAGACTGGAAGGAGGTTTAGGGAGAGGGAGCCTCTGCCCCGGGCTGTTCTCCAACCCGTTTCTAGCTGGCCTGCACGTCTGTGGAGTTGGCTACGTCCAGGTCCCTGGCTTGTGATTAAAGGCAGCGAGCTCCCTCAGGTCTAGAGTTTACGATGCGACCTTCCTCTGTGGTACTGGCTTTAGGTATAAACACACACCATGGTCTCCCTTTTGTCTGGAGCCCCCAGGTTTCTGCTAAGCACCCGGGGCTCCTTGTCCTTTGCCCAGCCTTGTTATCGGCCCCCAGCTGCAGTCTTGGGACTCGGACCATGAGCTCGGGGTGGCTGTGCCTTGGTTCTGTGTCTGTGTGGGGCTTCCAGTCCTGGGTGGCCCCACCTCAGTCCTGGGAGAGAAGGAATTCATGGCTAAGGTGCTCACCTGCTGGATTAGTCTCTCTTGGTGGTGGTTGTTTGCTCCATTCCTACCAGTTTGAGTTAGCTGGCCTCTGCCCTGCCCTGCTTTCCACTTCTAACTATCTGTGAGAAGTTTATTCAGAATCACAGCTGGAGAATTGTTACCCCCGCTGATGGAGTCAGAAGAACAGACTGCACGGTGTGGACAACAGGAGAATAAACTCTAGGAAAGGTCTGAAGAGAGCCCTGGAAACAGTGTGGAAGAGCACAGAGCCTTTTCAGGTACTGTTTACTCCCTTGCAGGGGAGAGAGGGGATTAAAACTCCTCTGTCCCCAAAGACAGGTTGTTGTGGATTGGTCTCTCAGTAGTGAAACGGGGAATATCTTCCCCTAAACCTGTCAGAATATTACGGCCCCAGTTAGCCTGAATTTTCAGAACCAGAGGAGGAACATTTGCAGCAGCTGTAGGGCAAAGTGAAACAGCCACTGCTGGGGCAGCTGTGGGGTACACAGCTCTCCTCTTGCACAACCGCTGCTGCTTTGTCCACTTTATTCCAGAGAGCTTCTATACCGCAGCCCTGGGAGCAGTTCCACAAGGTGGAAAATCGCTCTCCAAACCTTTCTTCCCTTCAGCTCCCCAGGCAACATGGGGCAGGTCGGTCTGGTTGGAGGGGAACGGATTCTCCAGCTCTTGCAGGTGTACAGCGTAGGGCAGAAACTCACGAACACTGCGGCAGGTTTTCCTTTAAGGCAGGTTTTTGGGTGATTCCATTCCTTTGGCTGATGACAGTTTACAGAGAGTAAGTGGAATTTTTCAGGCGATTTTCGGTTGACTTGCCGTGTGATTAATGAGCAGTTGTGAGCACACAAATAATAGTGGACTCAGGTATGTATAGATGCTATAATTATAAACTCTTAGAGTATCTATTCATTTAAAATTATAAATGCCAAAGGTTGCTATGTCATTCTTTGGGACTTGACTGATATTCCTGGGGGGGAGCCGCTCTGCTGTTTAGTGTCTAGCCCACCATTGTCTCAGCGTCTGTCCTACAGAGCTCAGCGCCCAGAGCCCAGCCAGCGTGCTAGTAAGTGCCTAAATTTCCTGAGGGCTTCTTTCTGTAGGCATGTGAGGTGTCTTCCCCAACAGAAAGGCAGCGTGACCCCGTAACAGGGCAGTATGGGCATGGAAGGTTGTCTTAGAGCCTCTTTGCTTGTGGCATCTCGGGCATACTTGTGGAATTCGGTGCTTTGCACTCTAAGTAATGTGGCAGACCTAGTCCTAAATTAAACGGGCTGTCTTCAAAAGTAAAACAAGCCAGGAGAGGTGGAGTGATGGGAAGAAGAGATCAGATCTGGTTGGCAAGTGCAGGCTGCCCATTGTGGTGTTTTTTTTCCAGGCCCTGTGAATTCAGGTTGCTTGTTCTTTTACCTCCAGGTGGAGAGACGAGCTCAGAAACTTCTAACCCTGCTAAATTGCTCATTTCGCATGCCAGGAAGGATGGGGTTTGCACTTAAAGCCGTGTCTTTGAATTTTGAGATCTTGTTCCCAATCCTATTGCTGACAGAGGTGGGAGAGCCGTGTCAAACGGAGGAAATGCTCCCCTTGCAAGGAAGGGTGAAGTAGGATTTGTTCAACTTTGCAAAGCTCTTTGCGCTGTTGGCTAGAGAGCAGAGGTTCGGTTTCTGCCACCAGTGGTCCGGCAAGCCAAAAGGTATCGCCTGCGTGCCCAGGGAAGGCTGGAGTCACAGGCTAATTCCCAAGTGAGCCATTCAGTACCACAGCGTCCCAAAATCCCCAGCAGGTGATGTGCCTTCAGCTAGCAGCAGCTTCTGCAGGGAGCTGAGTTCATCCTTCACGTCCCCAGCGGCAGGCCTGCAGAGCTGGATCGCTGCTAGAGCCAGCATGGCCAAGCACGTGGCTCCCCCTGCTCCATCTGACCTTCACCTTGCTTTTCCAGTAAACGGGGGGACTGCTGGACCTGCTCCAGGGGAACCCTCAGAGACGTGTGGGTACGTCACAGCGAGGTGCTGTGCAGCACCGGGGATATCTGACTCGGCTAAATTTACCCACAGGCTCACTTGCGGGGTATTTTTGGGTGACCTTGGAAATACCCTTTGTGCCTGGTGGTAAGCTCGTTGCTAACAACCAATGCCTTATCTTCACGATCTGGTTAGAAAAGTCAGATTATTCCCACTTGGATTTTTAAAACCACTCAAGAGTCCGTGCTGAGTTTTTTGGATGTTCTCTTTGTTATAAAATAGGGAGTGTCACTTTGGTCTTAAAAAAATTACCTTCCTAAGCCTTTCTAACCCTTGCAGACAGCAGACTTGGTAGTACTGTTTCCAAATCCCCTTTGACAAGACAAATCCCTCCCAGCAAATGTTTCAGCCTCGCCTGCCGTGTGACTGAGACCTACTTCAGAAAGAGGGAGAAGGGCACAACTGACAACAAAACGCAGCAGCTGATCCTGGCTGCAACCCCCCCGGGTGCCTGAACTGCCTGTTGGCAGCAGGAGATCAGATGCTACTGGCGTCAGCTGCCTCTCCTCTTAAGAAATGTTTTGGACATTTTTCTTTCTGTTTAGATGCAGCCCGAAGGGTGTGCTGCTCCGTTAACCCCTCACCTGCTGCCTCCCCTCCTGACCGAGCGCCGTGTTCCTGGAAGGTAGAGGTGTGCTCTGCGCTGCTGCGGTGACACCCAGCAAGGAGCTCCTGGGCCCCTTGCTGTTGTGGGAAGGCCCTTGCATAGGATCAGCATGTGTGAGGGCAACACCCTGACGTGTTTCTCTTTTGTGAATCAAACCCTAGTTGCCAGCAAGAGCATCCCCACCCCAAGGGATGCTCTCCACAGACCAGGACATTTGGTCGTAAGAGAGAGCCCTTTATTCGCATTACAGCATCCCGTCCCGCAGCTTTGTGCTTTCCAAAGGTGACATTTGGATCACGTCAGCCTCACACTGGTGGCTTTTGCACCATGAAGCCCGTTAGGACACGCATGTCAGGGCAGAAGTGCAGCAGCCGGGGCATGCACAGCCCCCAGACACAGTTCCCTGCCCGCTGGGCATCGCAGCGCTCAGCTCCATGCTCCTGGAGCTCCTCTGCCTGCCAGGCTGCTACGGGGAACCCTGATTGCCACCACCTGGGTGCCACCAAAGGCACTCAAATTGCCATCACCTGGCTGCCACTGAGGGCAATCAAATTGCCATCACCTGGGTGCCACCAAGGGCACTCAGAGCTTCTCCATGATCCTTCCCGAGGCAGGCAGAGTGTGTCGGAGCTTACGGATAGCTGAAGGTAAGACTGGAGGAGTGAGGGGGGCTTGGAAGTGGGGTGGCACCACACTGGTGGCTCCCTGCAACCCCAGACTGGGGCTCTGGTGCTGTGTTCCTGCATCCTCTCTATAACCATCACTGTCGGGCACTGTGCAGACTGTGGGGTCCCTGCCCTGAGTGGCTTCTAGTCTGTCCTAGTATGTTACTCCTGGACAGGCACCATAGCCACTGCTCCATGTTTAGACCGCCCTTGTTTATGCGTACGGTTGGATTTCAGAGGTGAGGGTTGCTGTGGAAAAGCTAAATATGGATCTTTTGGTGGACACTGAGAAGGTGTAGCTCTTTCCCTTTGCTCTGAATCTCAATGTCTGAGCTGCTCTGTGACCACAGGAGGTCCCTTGGCTCGCCTCAGAGGTTTCCCCCATCCCCCAGTGACCCAGCTCGGAACAATGGAGGCCACACGGCACAAAGACCGCTGCAATAAAGCTGCCAGGAGCTGATGTTGCTTTCCCCTCTGAGTTTTTCCAGGCTTATTTTTAGGCAATTTACAATTAATTCTCTTGCAGGGAAAAAAAAAAAAATTGCTGTTGTGGTTTCTAAGAAACTGTTGATATAAAAATCAGTCCTTTTAAAGACTGGTATTCTGGGACAAATACCCCAGGGAAAGACAAAAATCTGGGTATGTCGTGCCAAGGCTCTAGGCAACGTGTTCAAAATAAAGCAAAAATGCCTGGGTAGGCCTTACGCTGTATGGGTTTTTGTTATTTAAGTCAGCCCCCAGTTCTGAGGTGGGGTAACAACACATCACTGAGCTGCTTATGAGCCCCGATTTAGGTTTGTGCTGTGCTTGTGTGTTTATCTTGATCTGATTTTGTTATCTGAGCAGGTTAGCAGGGAGCTAGCAGGGCTTCTCCGGGCTCCATGAGTGGTTTCTGAAGGGGCAGACTCTTCAGGGGCTCTTTGAAGCAGGTTGCGTGTGTGGGCCTTTCCTCATGGTGACTTCAGAAAGCCTTTCCCTAAATTCCTCTTGTCATCCTGACTGCTTCTGCTGAAAATAAGTGAATGGCACTCAAAGAGTTTACCTTCCAAGTCCACCCTGGTGTATAAAGTATTAATTAATTGTCATGCATCAGCGTTTGGGCCCAGTTGTGCTGGGGAACTGACAAACATCTGATCTTTTTAGGCCGGCAGCACTGAACCAGAGCTCTGGCCTCTCTTCAAACATGCGATTACTTTAAATAAACATTAATAAAGCAAGGTGAAGTGCTTGGGACCACAAGAGTGTCTGTGGAGCTCGAGGTTAAGGGCCAGGTTGAAACCAGCAGGGCTAAAAGTTAAAGCTGTGTGGTTCCGGGAGGAGGTCATGGCCTTGCTTATTTAGCTGCAGCTTGGCACTCGAGTGAGTATGTGGCAACCTGAGGAACTGGGGGAGAAACAGCCTTCAGGCCTCGTGATACCATGCTTGGGTTTTGCTTGCTCTTGTTACAGGCTTGCTGTGGAAACAGTACGTGGTTTTGGCTGTTCTGTGCACAGGCAGTGCTGTACGTGTATGGGGTTGGCTTTGCTGGAGCCTGAACCCCTTAGAGATGGCCCTAGCTCTTCCTTTGGGGTAACGTGGTCACACAGGTCCGGGGAAGAGCAGGGCCTCAGGGCCGTCTGGTTCGGGCCTCAGGCTGTGGGTGAGTCCTGGGAGACCAGGACTCAGAGCTGCTGTTCTGGGGATTTTTTTATTATTATTTATTTATTTTTTTTTTTATTTTTTCCTTGACCTTGCAGCATCTTGAGAAGTCAGTCGTTCCCTTGGGAGGGGAAATGTGGCAGCTTGTCATGCCTGTTTCCTCCAGGAGCTCTGCAAACTTGCAGCCGCTCCAGCCGCCTTTCCAGGGCAGAGCTTGCTTGGCTCCTCCGAAGGGTTAAAGCACTTCAGAACCTTCCTTGGCTTTCTGTGCTAAATTACCTTCAACTTTCTCCAAGTAGGATGGCCTAGACAGATGTGTCGACATGGCAACGGCTCCAAGGAAACGCTTGTCAGGAGCGGGGAGCAGCTGGCCTCCGTCACGGCGAGGTGCCGCAGGCGGGAGGCTGCAGGCCTGCCCCGGCCATGCCCCCCGAGCTCGCTGTCAGCGCCCCGATCCCTGTGAATAATTCATCCGTCTCCCGAGCAGCCTCTAATGCGGCTGCCGTGACGTGAGCAGCGCTAACGGGACCCGACCGCTAATTTGCTGCATTAATATTAACGTCCTCCTGCTTCTGCTCGCAGCAGATGTGACAGGGAGGGAGGTTAAAGGCAGGCTGGCTGCTCGGCGGCTCCGATTGCTGCTCGCCTCTCCACTGAGATGGGCTGAGGCGCTCGGAGCTTGGAGCCTGCAGGGCTGGGAGCCTGGGCTGGGAGCTGCCAGGCAGGACCCGAGCCTTGGGCTCCTTTTCAGCCTGGTTTGAAGGCAGCAGACCTTGCTTGCTGGAGAAACAGTGTGGCCTAGTGGCTGGGGCACCGGGCTGGGCTTAGGGGGATGCTGCGAGCACGCCGCTCAGCTCTGGCACTGCTGCTGCGAGTGGAGGGGGGATTCTGCTCTCATAGGTGCTTAAACAAGTAATTAATTGCCTGTGGTTATCTGCTGTTAGTGTGACCCTTGTTGGAGTGCTGTGGTGCCAGCCCTGGGCAGCACCACTGCCCGGCACCCTGCGGCTGCTGCCAGCCCCTTGGGCAGCAGGCTTGGTGTGCCTGTACAACCCTAGAAGGGAGCTCAGCACCCCTGGGCATGTATGTGGCAGCTCCCCGAAGCAGCAGCGAAGTGGCCTCACCAAGTGATTAAAATGTAAGCTGTTAATTGCAAACAGAACAGCCTGTCCCGGAGCGTCCCTCTCTTCTGCGGGGTTTTGTCGCTTGGTGCGTGTCACAGCATGTGAACAGTAACTGTGCTTGCAAAGGAAGAGACAACAAGGTCTGAGATGCTCAAATTACCTTTTTTTTTTTTTTTTTTTTTTTTTTTCTGGGGGGGGTGTTGGTGGTCTTGAAGAATATTTACTGGATCTGCTGTGGTATTTTCCATGCAAGCAGACACCTGGGCTTCCCAGAGCGCTCTGCAGCCCAGCGCGCTCAGCAGGCTCTGTTGAAAGGGTAATGCATACCCAGGTGATTTCAGTACATGGTATTATTTACCCTATTGACGTCAGCAGCTGCATGCTCTCGGCTTCTCTCCACTATAGCAGCCTGCAGGAGACAAGCTGCAGAGAGCTTATGAACTCCCTGAATGCGCCTAACCTTTCCAGAACTCAGCATATAATTCTCGGCTAAGTAAATGTCCATTTGTGAGTATTTTGGGATCAAACCTCCTATTAGCTTTCCAAAGCGTAGCTCATTTTGCTCCTATTCTGCAAACCAACACCGCATGGCTTCTTATCAAAACACTGTAGCCTTTATTTGCTGATAAGTCAGTTCAGCAGGCACTGTTATATAAAACTGTATTATGGCATTTTCCGTGCAGAAAATTACCCCATTAATGTACCTTTTTGAGCACAGAGATCTCTTCTCAAAACTACCATATTTAAAGTTTCCTAACCCTGAGTGGCAGCTGTATGGGAAATGGAGCCCTCCCTTTAGGGATAATGTATTGAATCCTTGCTGGAAAGACCTGAAAAAATGGGCAGATAAAGCTTCGGAAATAAACTGGGAAGATAATCTCTGGTGTGTGAGTCTCGTTTTCCCTGAATAACCTTAATTGATACCAATGCTTGTGTGGGAACAAAAATCAACATGTCTCATGGTGTGGTTCTGTTTGGTTTTTAGCTGCAGGTTGGGCTCAGACAGCGTTTTGGGCATCCCGGTACTGCCGTGTGGCACTGCTGTTGTGCGTTTCAGACTCAGCTTTGATTTAAAAGGTTTGGTTCTAGCAGTTTGGCTTAGAAAAACCTGCTCTCGTGTGAGCTGCTCTCGTGTGAACTGCAGCAGGGCTGTCTGCCTGGGTTCGCAGATGGTTTTGGAGCACGGTGCTGAGCCACGTGCTGAGCTGCCCTCCTCACCTCTAGCTCTGCGTGGCCACGAGGGAGACGAGAGAGGTTCCTGGTGCAGGCTCCTGTGCTCTGCTGCTGGTGGGAGAGCGAAGATCGCCCACGCAGGCTGAGCTGTTCAGAAACAGTTGGGTGTTGTGGCAGTAGCAAACCACAGAGTGAGATGTTAGAGGAGGGGAAGGTGATTTTGGTGTGAAACAAGTCCGACTTGGGTTGCTTACAGCCTTGTACATTGCTGTGATGTGCGTATCCATGAGCGTTTGGGTTTCCCTGCGGTGATGCTGCAGACAGGCATCCTGCGTGCGTCTCCTTGGCTGTTTGGAGACGAGTGGCAACATGCAGGTTTGGATACGCCTTCCCGACCCCTTTAGGAGCTGACAAGGCTCAGCCTCTGAATTTCCCCCCACCTCCATTCCCCTCTGCTTCCTTTGTGAGCCACCAGGATTAGCTGACTGTCCTGTGTAATATTTGTTGGTTTCCTACCGTAATACACAGTTCTGCAGGTTTATGTCGGCTTACGGACAGTAAATTATGGCACCGAATGGTATCCTCTGTTGCTAAAACAGTTGCTTTGATTTCTCATTAGGTGTCTTTAATTTAAATTAGACGTCATGGTGGGCTAGACATGCCTCGTTCCTGGTTTCAGTTTTTGTGCAGTCCTGGGATTTCTCATTCAGCTTAACCTTAAAGTTCCCAGTCTGTCTGGATGCCCGTGCTCCATTATAATTACTGTGTCACGCTAATTTTCAGTGACTGAGGATCAGAATAGCCTGCCCCAACCAGGCTAATATTGCTGTTAGTCCCCACGGGGTATATTCCTGCAGACTTGGAAATCTCAGTCAGTGGCACAGCGTTATTCTTTGCATCCCGAGGTGTAAGAACACACCTTTGCAATCACTTCCTCTAACCCTCAAAGCAGCGGAGGCAAAAACGTTCCTTTTTTTGCAGTTAACAGTAGGAGGCACATCCGTCCCCACTGAGAGAGTTTCTTTTGCTTGGTAAAGCTTTCAAATTGGATAATTATTTTTTTTTTCCTCTCGCCTTGTCCCTCCCTGCTCTTTTAATCTCTCTACTGATCATCCCGCTCCAGTTTCTTTCTTCTGCTTGACTTTAGCTGTGGCATGTGTTTATAAGGAGTGCTATCTGTATGAAACGCCAGGGGATCATCTGGTTTATACTTCCAAACGTGCCTTCCCATTTAGCCTGTAAATTGTGTCTTCTAGGGAGTCAATTTCGAGCACGTAAGTCTCCTTCTTCCCACATACAAGTGCTGGAAGGCTCTGAGCAGGGAATCAGCAGGCAGCGTGCGGTGCCACGGGCTAGTTTTGTGCCCTTCGGCCCGTCCCAGGCTGTAAGTGTGCACGAGGGGAGATGACTTGTCGCACATCACGTCATGCACGGCTCAGTTCTGGATCCAGTCTCTTGACACCTGCTCCTGTACCGTCCCACACCATTATTTAGTGTGTCTCTGTTTCCAGGTAGCAGGTAAAATGTTACAACATCAATTTATTAATTTCTCCCCTTCCTTTCTGCCTTGGTGCCGTTGTGCTGAACTCACTGCCGTCACTATTTGCTCTGTGCACCCCAGCTTGGCCGCTGCAGGAGTGGCTAAATCTGCCTTACATCTCTGCTTCGTATTCCTCTGAGGTTCTCTGTACCTAATTCACAGCAGATTCCCCGTGAGATTCACCCAACTAGACATTTCCTCGTATTTAAAACGAGCTTTCTGCTACCCGACGTCCACTTCAACCACGCGACGTAATGTTCCCATCAGAAAACAACCTGAACCAGTGAAAATCACAGCGCTTCTGTTGTCCTGACGTGCCGTTGTCCACGCTGGGCTGACCTGCTTGGCAGCGTTCCTTGTACTTTGTCCCTGGCAGGGCCACCACCGCAGAACCCACTTAGCATTTTCCATTGACGCACTTCGGATGTCAAACAGGGCGTGTGGGGGGGAACAATTTCTGCTATAATCTTATATTCGTTCTTAAGTCTGTTTCATGTGTAAGGCGTTCTTACCGATGGCTGCACAGCCGTTCTCTGCTCCCTTATTAGAAAATACACACAGATGGTAACTTAGTCCTGTCTGCTGCGTGCTAGGTAGCGTGCTCCGTTCTTACTTGAAACACCAGCCGTTGATCTCTAAGGATAAGACTTTTTTTTTTTTTTCCTTAAATCTCCTAAAACAGCCCTAACATAAAGCCTAGCAAACGTGTTTCCTCTTTGTGTTGTCCGGCAATTCAGTCTGTAGACAGTTAGTGTGGAAAATGCCAGTGTGACGATGGGAGATCTCACAGGGGAGGAAAATGGGGTTTCAATTAAAAACAAACTTGCTCTGACTTGCACGCTCGTGCCTGTGTGCTCGCAGCACCAGCTGCGTGTATCTGTGTGACGTGGTCGGGATTCCTTGCAGTGGCAGGGGTGGAAGACGGGGTGATGGCTGTGGTGTCCTGCTCACATCTCCGGGGCTGTTCTTAGGGCAGGGGTGTTGTGCTGGATTCGGATGTGCCTTCTGACCACCTCAGGAGCTGGCAGGGATCACATCTTGATCTCCTGTGGTTCTAGGTACTGCTTTTGTGCACCTGATGCTCTCTTGTGGGAGAACGCCTGCCTCGGGGGGAGATGCAGGAAGGAAATCAGCGTGTTTGTGCATGCAGCCAGCCCTGTGCTGGGGTCCCAGCGAGGCAGGGACTCCTCTCAGTGCTCTTACCCCAGGCTCCAAGTCCCACGTTCCCCTGACGGGAGCGAAGGGCAAAGCGGTGTTGTGTGCACGGCGTGCAGGTGGTGCTGGATGCAAGCTGGGCAGAAGCAGGGCTGTGACATGCCTGGGTGGCAAGGACTGGGCAACGCTGCTTACTGTGCTGAGCTCTGCAGCCTGCAGAGGCAGATTTAACCTTGAGCTGACCACCCTGTGGGGAACTGGCCAGCTCTGTCCTGCAGCTGGACAGGGGCCCGTTCTTCCCAGCACTCAGGTTGGTACGGCTCCAGGTCACTGCACGTGGCCCCATTCCTGTTTGGTGCTGCTCCCCAGCCCAGTGGCAGACCTGCCTGCACCTCGAGGAACCAAGATTTGGCTGCTGCCTTGCGAGCCCAAAGCTTCCAGCTGTGGCTGTATCGCTCCTGGAGCTTTGCTGGCTACGTGTCTGCGCTCTGGGCTGCAGAAGCCCTTCCTGCTCTCTATGCGCAGAGGATCTGTTGTTTTGCAGCATGGGTGGGTTTTGTCTGTGTCTTTCTTTAGAGTATTTACTGTCTGGGGCCATTGATCTGGGGCTGTCAGCCACTGCTGCGTCTCCTGGACATCTCCCTGTCTCTCTCCCTCGTGCAGCCGTCCTTCCATGGGCTCTCTCCACTCGTTCACCAGCTTAACCTCCCTCACTGCTGCTTTGCTCTATACCAAAGGACTCGGGGATGCTTTCCAAGGCTTATCTTAAATATGTTCAGGACACTGGCGAAGGTAAGCAGAGGCTGAAGCCTGCACCCCCACAAGTCTTACGCACGACCTTCAGACAAAGAGGTCTGAAGATACACCTCGCTGTTCAGCTTGCCAAAGCCCAAACAGCACGAGTGACGTGTGTGCATTCTGCTCGCACCCCGTGCGTAAGCTGTGCCGTGCTCGGCTGCTGCCCCGTGCGTGTTGTGTTCCCCTGGCAGCCCGGCTGCTGCTGGTCCATCTGCCAGGGACTGAACTGAGCGGTGTCAGCCAGAGCGCTGAAAAGGAGAGCGCTGCTGGCCGGCAGCCCGGCAGAGAAACGCTGTGCTCTGCAACTCTGCACGGGGTTTAAAGGCTGTGACCTAGTCTGTAAGTCAGAACTGATCCCGGCAAGCGGGGGGTGGGGGGGCTTCCTCCTGGCTCTGCTGGGATAAGGAGGGCTTAGCTTTTACATTTCGGGGGAGAGAGGCTTCCAGACAGCTCGTAAGGTTGGCCGAGGCAACCCCTCAAGGTGTCACCTTCTCTGGTTTTGCCTTGACTGCTAGCAGCAAATGAGCGTGTACGGAAAGCGCCTCCTGTTTCGTCTGTCCTGCCGGGGTGCTGCTGGAGGAGGAGTGACTAACAGCCCCGGTCCCTGCCGCTTGAGTCATCCTCCTATCTCCGGCTGACGTCTCTGGATAAGCAGGGCACACAGATACCGTGCTTCACCCTTCTGCCTTGGATCATCACCCCAGCCTCTGTCAGGAGATGTAGGAGACAGCAGGGGAGCGGAGTAGATGGGAAAGCAGCCGCAGCAGATGCACTGAGCATATCAACCGTGGGCAGGGTTACGGCACAGCGTTCTGGTAGCCTGAGTTGTAGTCCCAGGACTTCTTGGCACTTGTGATTCACGGCAGCATAGGGGCTGCTCAGTCGGTCAGTGCCGCTACAAACAAAAACCCCCAGTCCGGTGCCAAGTGTTTTGTGTCCCCATGCGTCACACCAAGAACTGCTGCCTTCAGCTGCAGCTGTTCACGGCCAGTTGCAGTTGAGGTCACTGCACAAAGGCAACAGGGACGGCAGGGTTTGCGGGAAGCTAGGTCAATTTGCTGGGCTGTACGCTAACTTCTGTTCAAACAACCTCTGAGCATTGTGCATTTCTTATTGAAGAAAGCCTGGGGGTCATACGGATGATGTTAGAGTTGTAAAGGAGAGAATTACTGAGATTTTTTCACATACCCACACTTGTTTGACCTTTCCTGGCTCACAACTCTTGTTGCAATCCTACAGAAGAAGCTGTGATGTAATGTTTTCCCTGCTTCAGGTATTTTCTTGTTTCTGATGCTCCCTCTACGAAGAGCATGGCATTTGCTTGCCCCCAGAGCCTCTTTGGGAGCTGCCCATTCTTTCTGTACATGTGAACTTTCTACCTAAATGATCCGAGAACTGATGTGGTTCAGTGTTTTACCTCAGCAGGACAGTGGTGAAGTGCTTCAAGCAAAAGAATAAGATGAATTTTTCACTGCTGCTGCTTATAGCTCTGGAGTGAAAAATCTTTTCTAAGAGGAAAGTCCCAGATTGTCCTAGGCTAAGTCAAAGTAAGCCTCTTACACCTTAGATCAAGGTGAAAGGCTTCAAGGAAAGTAGTGAACGGCATGCAACTCCTAAAGAGCTGTCCTGTGTTCTCGAACTCCTAAAGAGCTGTCCTGTGTTCTCGGAGTGGAGGCGTACTCCTAAAGCACGGGACAGATTTCACGGCAGTAAGGACATGCAAACGATGAGAAGACTTTCTCCATTTGCCTTGAGAAGTTTGTGGTGGCAACTGCCCTGTGGGCGTTACAGTGATGGGAAGCCAACTTCAGTCAGAGAAGCCAGCCGTGGCAGCATTTTCTCTCTGTGATCTGCAGCTTGGGGTGCCAGAGAGGAACGCACGGCTGCTAAAGAGCACAGAGCTGCAGAGGCTGTGTTAGCTCACCACGTATTTAAAAATGAAATGTACATATTCTTTATTTTGTATTAATACACTGTAATTGCTTTACAGAGTCCAGCATATCAGTTGCATGTAAATACTACGGATGAACTTGCCAAACTGGAGCTCACAATACTAGTGCATTTATCCCAAAGCAGAGACTAAACCCTCTAACTCCTTAAAAAAATACATTAAAGAACGTACCACACACACACATATATTGCACTTTTCTCCATATGAAATTGTTTACCCCAAATACATCACACCAAAGTCTCTTCAAAGGAGCCTGTAACAGGAGATAATAAAGCTACCCATCCTCTAACAGTAGTGTACGCGGTCCTCTAATGTTAGACGTAAGGGACTGGAACAAAAGAGCCGCTTCCAAGTAGCGTGAATACGAAGAGGTGCCCAGTGGATCCTCTGCTCTAGCAGAGGGCAGTAGAAGCCTTTTATTCTAACTGGCTTAAAGGAAATTACGCGTGATGTCCAATGGGCTGTTGGTTGAGGGGAACAGTCTAAACTACATTCAGAAACTGTCGCTTCCCCCTTACCAGCGCTGCCAAGCTCAGAGGAGCTGAGACGAGTTGGCACGTTGTGACAAATGAAGCAGTTAATTCAGAATTATTTCTCTCTGCGTCCTGAAATGTACACGATGGCGGGGCTGGATGGGGAGGGAGGTGGTCAGGGCAGTAACCCAGCTCCTGGGGCAGAGCTGGGCCCGTCGCTGCAGCTGTGTCCCGGTCGTGTTTTGGCTGTGTAGTTCCTCAAGCACTCGTCTGAGCTTAGCATCACAGACAGGGTAAGTTTGGTTGTTCTGTGAGACTGCCAAGGAGTGAAAGGACAGGATTTGGGGTTGCCTCCTTTTCTCATGTGCAGTAGTGAAATGCGGGTCTGTGATGCTGTGCTGTGCTTCAGCTGGTCCCCGGCCCTTTGCTAGTCCCCTGGGGGGCCGTGGGCTGTCTGTTCCACAGCTTCTGACACTGTCAGAAAAGGGGGTTATTGTGGGAATTCCCTTCAAAAGGAAATTTGTCTATCTCAGCTATTTAAACTAGAGCTTTCCAGGCCTCTTTATCGTGCATCTAATAAGCCATCAGTGTGTGGATGGGATCCCTGCTCTTAAAACTTCCCTTTGCTGATGCCTTGAGAATCACTCTGCTAGCCAAGGTGGAGCTGAGCACTCCGGGACTGAATCCAGCCGCACAACTGGACCAGAGCCTGCGATACTCCTCCTGTCCTCCGTTTAACTGGGGTCTTATTGCTGTAAATGCTGGCTGATTTTTCACCTTTCTGGTGAAGGAAAAGAGAGCAGCTTTGAGAACTCCTTCAGCTAGGTAAGATCTCTGATTTGACACACGCACAGAAGACCCAAGGGATCAGAAGTACTTTGTTTTCTGCTACCTGCTCCAGCCAGGGCTTTGCTATGGCATCTAGAACACTGTTTGTCTGTCCCTTTTAAGTGACTACATGCCCTGAACACCCAAACTTTGTGTTTGGTGACTGACACCTTCTTTATTTGTAGTGTCCAGGACCTTAACGCCCCAAACTTAATCCCGGAGAAGTTTTCCGGCTAATAGTGGTGTTTTCCATATCAGCTACCAGCACGGTTTCTCCACCATTCTTTGTGCTTTAATGAGTCTGCAATTGTGCTTTAAGTTTGCTCAGAAAAGGGGCTGAACTGTCTAGCTGGGAGCCTCATCTTACAGGCTGACAGACAATATCCCACAAGATTTCAAGACCTGAGACAAAACCGTCCTTACAGAGATGTGAACGTTCTGCAGCTTCCTCAACAATCCTCCTCTGGCTGACGTTTCATGACGGAAAGTTCTGGGGACACAAGTGCTTGTTGAGTTTTGTATTTGTTGAAATGGTCGATACATCAACAGGTCGTGATGCTAGATATTGCTGTAATACTTCCCATGTTATATATACACAAACAATCAAAACACTAACGAAGTTAAACATCATGTTCCACACGGTGGAACGTGTGCTCTGAAGGGACTTTGGCTGTAGCAAGGATATAAATGGGGTATTGTCTACTTTCTTCAGAAAAAAGCATATAGTCTGATAAAGAACCGAAAAAGGCACAGCACTATCACTTCACAGGGGTTTTGTTAAGCTCATTGTTTTTATCCTTAAGTTCTAAAACCCTAAATAATTGTCCAAATATACAAAGCTCAATAAACCACCAGCAACACATACTGCAAACTCAAAACACAGTTTGTTTGCTTGTTTTCAAATGCTGCAGAAGGACAGATGGATCCTCTCCAGTGATCAGAACTTCTCCCAGACCAAGCCCTCCGCGAAGGCCTGTCTGCAGAAAGGGTTGATTGCAAACACCACCCCGGTGGATTTTGTTGATGTCACTGGCTACAGCTCTCGATTTTCTCATGGTACTTCTCTCTCCCCCCCCTCTCTGTTAGCTAATCCCTTATCTTTGTTTCCTGAGCCCCACCCCGAGGTCTCTACAAATCACCGTGGTGCCCTGTGTCAGTTCCAGGTATCTTTTGACAAAGTCAGTACGTCACTTAGCGAAGATCCAGAAGCTTCCCTTAGTGAACAATTAAAATTTCCTCGTCAGGCTTGGGAAATAACTGCTCACTGGCTAGCAGGAGGAAGCGCAGGCTCCTGCCGTGCCTGCTGGTCTCCAACTTAGCGTGGAGGAGTCGCAGCTCAGGAGCTTAACCAGCAATTGGATGCCGACGTGCAGCTTCCCTTGAAATCCACCTCACGCTACTGTTTCAAGGGTATGACAGTTGCCATCAGCTCAGACCCAAATCTAGTCTGAATTTCAAAGAAAACTATTGCTTTTATTGCCAAAAAGTCGAATGCAATGTGCATTCGTTCTCCTTTCTCCTAGTGAATGCTAGATGAATGCTGCCAGACTATCCTTTTTAGTTTTTGCCTTTTGGAAGGGACCGTTTCCTTCCTTTAAAACTCACTTTTCCTCTCTCCTTCTATGCAAACTGGTTCTTTATGGGACCAAACTGCACTGCCTGTTCTCTAGCCCCAACCACTAGCAAGAGGAGCTAGTGGCCAAACCCTTCTAGCCATCTCCTGCTTTTTTTTTTTTTTTCCAGTCAGGGGGACTTCTAATTCCCCTGTTGCTTCAAGGGTTGAAAACTTTTGGGTTGGAACAAAAACAAAAATTCACATGCTTCTCCCTTTGCCCCGTCTTCCACTCTGATGTTAGACACCCCGGGGTATTAATTCACCAGGACGTAGCCGCTGTGCTGGGGGTCTACAGTCTCCATCATTTCGCAGTCAAAAAGTCCGGGCAATTCCGAGAGGGTTAACGGGTCGTAGTTTGTCTGGGGCTCGTGAGACGCGGAGCTGCTCGGGCTGTCGGGCAGCGCTGCGCTGCTCTGCTGTGCTGGCTCCAGGGAATACTGGCACTGCTCGGGGAAGTCTGGCTCGGAAGAGGTGACAACGGGCAGCTCACAAGTCTGGTAGGAATATTGTAAGGGCTGGGGCGGCTGCTGCACCTGGATGGGTGCCGACAACCGCGACGAGCTGGTGATCTGGGAGGGCGGCAGCGGCTCCAGCTGCACCTTCTGGTAGTGGCTGAGGAAGGAGTCGTATTGCATTCCTTCCGAGGAAGGCTCCAGCACGGGGCTCAGGGGCTGCTGCAAGCTGAACGGGGCCGGTTGCTGCTGCTGGGGTGGCGGCGGCGGCTGCTGCTCCTCCTGGCATGACAGGGGCATTTGGCTTGCCCTGGGGTAGGAGCTCTCGGCTATCTGCATCTGGTTGAAATAGGCCTGCAGCTGGGACTGCTTCTGCAGAAAGAGCCGCTTCTGATGTAACCTGAATCAAGGACAAAAACAGCAATTATTTTTGCCCTTTGAAGTGTTAAGGCCCTAGCACGAGTGCTGCATGCTAGTCGCTCAAAAGGTTCCAGCAGGAAAATTCCTGGGCAGCCTCGTGTATTTATTAACATTTACTCTGGGGAGCTGAAGAGTTGAGTGTCTGTAGCTACAAAGGAAAGAGAGCAGAGCCTCTCTGCCCCATACTCCTTTTCTCTTCCCCGTGAAGCCTTATGAAGCTCCCTGGTTTTGACCCTTTACACACAGAGAATTTCCAACACAGTGCCAGGTGACACAGCTACCTTTGTCAAATTCCTGCGACAGGACAAAGGGGAGGTCTCCCAGCAGCCAATTCCCAAAGCATGCAGAAATAGGAAAGTGAGTACTGCTGCGTGCTGACACCATTCACAAAAGGAATCCATTCTTTCTCAGCTTAGGCAGACCTCCACTTCTTGAAGGAATATACCAAGCTGCTCTGAATGCTGTCAGTGTTGTCAGTTAAGGTCTTGATTAGAATTAATCAGTTGTCAGGAGTGGCCATAAATCAAAAAGTAATTCAAGTCCTCAGTCTTTTAACTTTATAAAGCATGCAACTAGGTTGCTATTTTCCTTTCTCTTTCTGTGATTCTTCTGCAAAACTCAGGGATAGTAACTGTGGTTAGTATCTATCTTGCTTGCTTGTTTAATGATTACTAAAGGATGCATCCATAAGGAGCCAACAGCCCTTTAATGTAGCAATTAAAATCTAGCCTGCTAGATTCAGACGCGTATGAAGGCACACTTGCAACCTACTCACTCCCTTAAGTTATTTTACTTTACTGTAACTTTCAAAGAAGCATCCCTTCTGGTCTTTTAGTGACAAGAAAAACCTGATTCACTTTTTGTGTTCTTTACAGTAAAATTAATGGCTCATGGGAACAAGACAGGAAATTCCTAAATGAGTGCAGGTGGAAAACCACGAGCCACGTTCTGACTTAGCAGAAATACTGCAACATGGAGTGAGTAGGGGATGAGGCAGAAAATGAATACAACAGTGTAAGTACTAGAGTAGCTTTCTCTGTGCTTCCCTTTGGCCATTAACAGTAAATGAAGCATGCAGGCAGCTGCAGTCTACCTGCACCATAGCAGCATTAGCTGACAAAGAGCACAGCACTTTGTAAACTCGGGGCAGGATTGTTGTCCCTCTTTAAGGAAAGGACTACACATTTTCAAGTGAAGCTTTCCTTCTCAAAGACTTCCTAAACAAAGACCGTCCCAGCTCTTCCATTACTCTTGAGAGTAAGAATAAACAATTGATCTGCATGGCTTGAAAGCTTCTTACCTGTGCTCCTGTAGCTGCTGTTCCAGACTCCGGGGCAATTCTTTGCAGTACAGCTGGCAGGTGTTCTGAGCTTTTGATAGCAGAGCGGGTTTCTGCAAGAAGAGTGGCGCTGTTGTAAATTGTATTTGTCTTAATGCATCAATCCAGAAAGCAAGCGAATGACAGTTGCCTCCCCGTATGATGGTGTAAGTGACCACCTCTACTTTCAGAAGCTGTCACTAGAGCTGTCTAAAACCACAGTCACTACTGCTCACTGACGTCTGCTCTTTGGCTGGAGAGTATCTTTGCATGAGGGACTTGCACAATACAATCTAGGGAAAGATTTCTTCCCAAGTGAAAGAGAAGCTGTGCTGGAAAAGAGTTTGGTTTTAATAAACTCAAGCTATGTGAAAAATGGATTAAAAAAAAAAAAAAAAAAGAGGGGGGAGCAGAGAAGAGGGAAGAGAAACAGCAAGCCCCAGGGGGGCAGAAGTGGGGCAGATGCTCCTGATCCTGATGCCTGCCCCTCACGGGGCACAGCACAGATAACGTGTATTCACTAGCAGTTACCTCAAATTGCTTTAATAGCACCGTACAGTAACAGAGTGGGAAAACAGCAGCGATACAGTGTGCTTTTGGTATAATTAGGGTCAGCATCTGACAAAAGACAAACAACAGCTGAATTTGAAATTATGCTGTCTGCTAATTTAGCCTTTGACTGATTTTTTTCTCGAGGAGAATAACAAGAGCTGAAGGGCTGGGTTGCTGTGTAGCAGCAGCGTCTGGCTTAATGCAGCGGAGGGGAGGCATGGTACCTGGAGCCTGTGCTGTAAGAACTGGGTTTCTAAGCTCTGCCGTCTGGATAATAATGGGGGATGTGCACCACTAGGGAAAGCAGATGCAGCCTCCTGCTGCTGAGATGTTTCCTCCTGCAGAGAGAAGAGGAAGAATTTTCATCCCCAGAAAAAGCTTTTCTGCCTCAAGCCTTTCTTTAAGGATTTTCCCCTGCCAGAGGTTCCACAGCTGCTGTGTGAAGTGGGTCTGTGGCGTCACTCACCGCTTTCCCTCCATGGTGCGGAGCCTAAATTAGGAAGCTTTGAACTATCTGTGCTGCAAAACACTATGGGTTTACATCTGTAAGCAAAACATTATGTATACATAATGTATTTTGTGACTTGCTTCCCCCTGAAACACTACCAGTACCGAGCTAGCATTCTGTCCAACCTCTGCGTGTGCTTTTGTGCCTCTGTGGCTTTGCATTCAGTTTTGAAGCTGTGAAAAGCTTTCCAGTGGTGGAAAGGCTGAGCACAGAGCAGCGTCTCCAGCAAAGAGGAGTGCTGAAATGCGAGGGGTCAACTGCTGTCGAGAGGATACCATGAGCACTGCAGGATGTTTACATCAAGTGGGAGATTCTCGTGAAAACATCACAACTTTGTGGCTCTCAGAGTGAAGTTTTCCAGCAAACAGGCCGACAGAAACGGATCTGGAGCTGTAAGAATAGCAGCCTCAATCTGGAACATTAGGTGCTTACAGTGCCTGCGTGCTGCTTACTCATTTTATTCACGGGGTCTAACAAAGTCATTATTCCTGCTTCCTGCAACCTGCTCCATTCCAAACAAGTAATTAGGGAAATGGAAGAAGCTATTTAGCATTCCACTATACAAATCAAGCTGTTATCTCTCAGCTTTTGCACTTCTTAGTTACAGCAGGCCCATTCCAACACAGAAAGGTGTTAGTTGGGCTGTGTTAAATCTAAAACAACATTCAATTAAAAGCAGTAACAGACCGTGGGACGCAAGGTCCACGAGATAGCCTTGTTAGCTGTCTATGAGGGTACAAAGGCTAACCTGCAAATGCCTATTCTCCATTCTGCAGGAGCCAGAAAGGAGAGGAGGGAACTTGATCTGTAAAATAGCTCTTCTCAGATCGCCTGAGCACCTTATCCTCTCTTTGTCTGTCCCAGAGCATTAGCACCCGAAAGACAGAGCTGATTTCTTTTTGGTTTCGGTACCTGCGGAGGACTGTTGACGATGTCCTGCAGCTGGGTGGTGGTTGATGTCAGGGAAGGTTCTTCTTCCGATCCCATCTGTTCGTAGAGCAGCTGGACTTTGTTCAGTTCCAGGATTCCTTTGGTTCGTGCCAGATTCTGGAGGTGCTGTCTGAATGCTACAATTCCTGTACAAGAGTTGAGCAAAACCCCTTGTCAGAAAATCAGTTAATTTGTACCTGGTAGCACAGCAGCGTGAGATCAGCTGTGGAACAGCCCTGGTGCCTTGGTGCATGCAGCACGCTTGTTACCTTGGGTGAGGGACGTGTCGGAAGCCCTGCGCCCCTCTCGGAAGCTGACGGGAGAGCGGTTGTGGGTCTCTCGCTTTTGGGAGGTGAGGGCCTGCATGGCCGGGTTGGCAGGTCTCAGGCCGATGAACGGCGGCGTCATCCTGGGCGCCGGCTGGGTGGTGAGCACCATTTCCTTCAAGGAGGGGGTGTCCTCCAGGAAGCTGACGTCTCTCTGAATGGAGCCCATGTCGTACTCCGAATCAATGCTGCCCAGAGATGAGTTCTCATCCAAGGAGTAGACCTTCCCTGTGACAAAAAGCACAAAAGCAGGAGTAGGAGAGTGCAGCAGTGCTTTAGCAAGGCAGAAGTGCCACAGACTTGAGCTACTCCTGCCAATAGTGGCTCCAGTGACTGTCTTGGATGAAATGAAACAAAAAAATAAGTTTCATAAAATAATTGTAACTTAACACTTGCAGTACTGGATTTTATTTATTTTTTACGGCAGGTTTTTACGTTATTGCAGCATTAGGACACCATGCAGGTGATGTTCACCGTTCAGTGTTGTAGGTGATCCTGACAAGATTATAGCTTGAGCTGAAAGGCCGGGTCACCTTGCTGGTTTTGGGATACCCAAGAATCCAGAGGTTTTTGTTTTCCCCCGTCCTCTCCCAACATGTCTTTATGGGATGAAGGATTTGGCTTGTTCTTTCTCACGTAACTGAATGTCCCCAGCTTGAAAGACTTCACCAGTTGCTGTTGGTACACAGCCATGGCCAGCTGTTTAATTGAGGCTTTGATTTTACACTACCTGTACAGCACATTTGGGGTTGTTTTTCTTTTTCCTTTGGCCTTACTAACAAATGCACAGTGAAAAACCCAAGAGACACTGTCTTGTGCTTGTCACTTTTAAAAGCCAGTGTTTTTCCTCCTGGGCTTATTAGATTGAGTACTGAGAGCAGGAAATGGGCTTTGAGAAGTCTGTACCTGTGCCTGGCACCATCACCAGCTGGTTGGTAACTTCTGCCAGAGTGTGACGTCTCTTCCCACAGCGAGCTGCTTGGAGGGCTGCAAATGCCTGTGCAGGGTCATCCTCTGACTCGCCTTCTGTCTCTATCCCTTCGTCGATAGACGTTTCCATCATGCTGGTGGGCAGCGACTGGCAGCCCTTCCTCATCACCACGGGAGGTACGGGATCTAGCAGGCAGCCATTTACCTAAATGCCACGAGGAGCAGATGGACAGCTTTCAATTACTTGCACGTAGCAACACCCCCAGGTGTAGGAAATCTCTGCCTACCAGGTAGGCTGAAGGCAGCCTGGTCATTTAAATGCGTGAACTTCCCCACAACCTGCTGAGTTAAGTAAGACTTGCTAAGAATTGCACAAGACAAGTGAATCCTCCAGGTGGTAGCACCACTGACTTTCTCTTGGTACTTAACTCCCTAACTCTAAACACTCATTTGCCCAGTACTGTGTTCTCCAGGGCTCTTCTTTCTTGTTTAAAACAATCAAAAACAAAACAGCAAACTAACTTGGCCAGCTCAGTCACAAATACAAACATTTACAGAATATACACGATTATTCCCCTTACTATACTTACCGTGCTCAGTTATCTTGCTCAAGTAAGGAGTATGGAAAGAAGTAGAGTATTTAATTCACTAGTGTTCTTGCAGAACTGCAGAGATGTGTTCAAGAATAATACAATAAACGCACCCTTTCCAGCAAAAGTCCTTTAGACTTAAACTCCTCTTCCAAAGAGAGGAGTGGAATCCCCTTCCTTGGATTCACTCAGCTCAATTCTGAGCACTGTCATCTAGTTTTGACGTTAGCCCTGCTTTTAGCGACAGGTTGGACTACAGGTTGTGTACTCCCGGAGTACACAAGGAGTACTCAGGGAGTTAGAGTGGAGGCCAACCATCAGTTTTGGAGGATCAGTAGCAGTTTTAAATTGAAAGAGGACAAATTTAGATTGAATATAAGACATTTTTTATGCTGGGGGTGATGAGGCAGTGCAACAGGCTGCCCAGAGAAACTGGGGATCTTTGGAGGTGTTCAAGGGCAGGCTGGACGGGAGGCACTGAGGTCAAGGAAGTGACATGAGTTTGGACTAGCAAACGTTCTGGCTTCAACTCCAGCTCTGTGCGAGGATGACCAATGTCATCCTTCCCTGTCAGCAAAGGAAGCGATCTTCCTTTAGTTGTTCACCTAGGGATATTACTACTGGCTGTGCATTTGCTAGGCAATAATTCAGAAAGCAACAATCTTGTTTTAGTTTGACTAAATTTTGACACAAGAGTAGAGTGATTTTATGCTTCTACGTACCTTTGGTGTCTCAACTCTTTCTTCTTCCATAAACGCTGTCTCTGGCTGGCAGTTGGAGGGAGGGAACGAAAAGGTTTCTGCTCCCGAAGCTGGGGGAAGTCCTGGAGACCGCAGCAACCTCGTGTTTTGTGAACGCAGGCTCACTGGTGGCACCACGGTTTGTGCCTAAAAGACAAAAAAAAAACTCCCAAAACTGAACAATTTTAGGTAGAAAGCATGCAAATCACAAATTAAACAATACCTGTCCCATCAGAAACCAGATGTTTTTCCCACAGAAAACCCGATCTCAGTACAATAAAGGCCCACCTTCTGGACCTTTTCTCTTCCTCCTTGCTCCTCATCCTCATCTCTATTCACCTGCCTTTAATACGTCTTATAATTAACATTTTTTTTGTCCTGTCTCTTGGTATCATTACAACTACTATCTAAGAAAATAGCTGGTTTTAATCTTTGTCAGCCGGATTGTTCCTGGACTTAGCTTCTCACAGTTGAAGTGGTTTGGCTTCCATTTCAGCAGAATGCGAAACCAAATAATGCCTTGCTGCCTTAAGCAAAAAAGGAGCAGCGTGGTTGTGATTTCTCCTGGAAGCAGAACCGGGGCCCTCGTTCCATGCGGCAGCAATACCGTACCTAAGAGGCTGTGAACTTGGGAGAATATTTACTTGAGCCCACGATAATGAGTCATCTTAGGCCAAGCCTTTTGAAGAGGTCAAGTCTTTCATGTTTCCAGTTAGGCATTAAAAGGAATCAAAAGCTGTACAACGTCTGTGTATCTTAATGAAACAGAAGAACGTAAAAAAAATCTGAGAGTTATTGGAATAAGACACAACAAACTGTACGTGACCTTTCTTTCTGATGGAAATTACTCGGGAAGGAGCCGGCTGGATAGCCGTAGAGCCTGCGCTGAATCAGTCAGGATAATTAGAGAGGATGCTAAGTGGACAGCCTGCTGCAATGGATGGGCTGGCACCAGATGTAAGGAGCACCCAGAATTGCTCTTGATAAAGCACACATGACATCCTTGAGGCCTAAATCAATTAGTCGTCCCGATGGCTCCGTGGTCGATGTGCATGGAGGTTTTGCAGCCATGCTGTGAGATCTCCTGCAAAATCGGGCTCTTGCTGGGTAGCAGGAGTAAAAAGTGGTGCAAATTTTGGCAGAAATGACATTATTTAGGGACATATCTATGAATCTTGAGTGACTCGGAGTCTCATAGCAGCGATACTCATATTTCCTACGTAGGTATCACAGTGATTTGGCATCTTAACCTGATAGATTGATCCTAATATTTTCTCTTGGGTAGCTCTTTCCTATTCTTTGCCATGCTTCATTTCAAGGGAGATAGAAAGCGTATCTAGAAAACAGCAGGGGAGGAAGTGATTTTATTTTCAACAGGTCCCTTTAGGGTACCTATGTTTAATAACACTGAGTAGAGCCTGCGTGCTTTTAGCCCCATGCTAGCAGAGCTCTCCATAAATTCAACGTCTCGTTTGTCGATCACATTAAAGATACTCCAAGTGCTGCGCAGTCTCCAGAACCTGCATTTCAATAACACTTTAATCACTGACTTCCCAGCAAAAGTTTTGGAATTCTCAAAAACTTAAGTTCTGACAGGAGCCAAATTCAAAAACATCTTTCCAAAATGATGCTGCAAGTCTACATACTATAGAAATCAGAAAACAGCAGTGACTTCTAAGTGAACGTAGAAACAATTTCAGGAGAAAATAATGCCTTGCACAGCCTTAAGCTCACCTCTGCTCAGAAAGAGACCTCACCTTGGCTACTGTCTGCTCAGCAATGGTGCTTGGGCGGCGCTGGCGAGCATCAAGTCTCTGCTCCACAGGGAAGCTACTTCGATGGGATTTGAGTCTCTCCACTAACAAGTAATAGATAGCAGCAAAGTGGTTGTAGCTCTTGTTCTGCAGAGACTGGAAAAGAAAAGCACAAGAGTTTGTGTGCGGCCAAGTGTGTTCTGTGAGACCAGGAATAAGAAAGAATTGTCAGCTAGGAAATACATAGATATGTATTTACGAGGTGGTGGGGTAGGCAAATCTTGTTCTGAATTGAGAAAATTTCAACCCAGAGTGCCAGGCAAAGAAAAGCATCAGCCTTAGTTTAGTGGCCCCTGTAAGTCACCAGAGCTTGTAGTTCACTTTCAGGTGCTGTTCTGAGCCCCCAAAATTTGAACCTGGAGAAGAGACTCTGGAACCTCCTAAATATACCTGGCCTTTCCAAATCACTCAAAGCAGCAGGGAACTGAGCCTCTGCAAAGCAGAGAAAGCAGCCTCTGCTGGCAGGAAGTGCTCAAACGTAACCTCCACGCTGGTTAAAAATACCAGCCAGTCCAGAGGAAATGATTGTGTTAACTCCACAGGGAGTCCTTCAGCATTTACAGTTGGTAAGCAGCATGATTTGGGATTGGGGGGAGACATTTAACTGCTCAGTACCTTTATGCTCCTTTTTGAATTTAATTTCCCAACCTCTTAGAAGCTCAAAATGAATTTAGCTTGATTTCTGTTTTTCCCTCCTCTCTCTCCCTTTGACAAGTAATGGTTTATCCATCCCCACCCAGGAAATCTGGGTGGAAATTGAGTGGAACCTGATGTGGCTCCTTACTCCTACTCTTTTGCTTAAGAACCAACTTAGCTAACTAACAAATCTCTACAAATGGCCTGCCGTAAGCAGCAGCGTCACCACCCTAACAGAAAGCCCTACAAGGCTACCATTTTGTTCACAGCATACAACGTTTTTCCATGCACCCCCTTGCCTAATGCAATTGTAACATCATTTTTTTTAAATGCATGCTTGTTTAAATGGAAGTAAATGGTTCATGTGCTAAAAGAACAGTACCGAGCCCTGGGATGCAGAAGCAGAACGCGTTATTCTCTCCCATGGGTTCTGTGGATTCCTGACACGGAGGAGGATCTTGCCTCCCACAGCACTGCCCTTGCAGCAGACTTGCTTTCCTCTGGTGGGCAAAGAATGCCTTGGGCAGGACTAGCTGTTTGCGGCCAGCCAGAATGAGGCACGCAGGTGAAATTGTCTGGGGGGCCATCACACAGCTGGTTTGCCTGCGTAACACAGACACCTTCGCCCTGATAGGGACAATCTTTACGAAATTTTCTAGAGAGATGACCCTTCTCTTCCTCACCAGCCTGCTGGCACAGAACAAGACATCAGCAGGACAGGAAGAAAGCAGCAGAGCATTGTAAAATGCTTGCTTTTTCGAGGGTCTGACCTAATAAAATATACCACCAGTTCTGATTCTTCTCAGTGTTGAAATCAAGAATGTTGCGAGGAGCTCAGGTAATAGGTTCCAGCCATTGAGACAGAGCAGGAGCCCTCCCACCAGGGGCAGAGAACCCTTGGAGTGTGATTTACCTCGATGGTTTTCTGCTGGTCTATCCCCAGGCTGTGCATGAGCCGCAGAACCTGCTCGTTGTACTCCCCGATGGAGGGCTCGTTCTCCTGGCCTGGTGGGTAGAGAACGGGTCTCTGGGCAGGAACCTCCACAAGCATCCACTTGTGCTCCTTAATCTGAGCAATCGTTAGCCGTTTGGATGGG
Source organism: Oxyura jamaicensis (assembly GCF_011077185.1). Lineage (NCBI taxonomy): Eukaryota > Metazoa > Chordata > Aves > Anseriformes > Anatidae > Oxyura > Oxyura jamaicensis. The sequence continues at coordinate 5,419,379 of NC_048916.1, read as the reverse complement.
TCTAGGACCAACATTCGCCTGATGAGATGCTCGCACTCTGTTGGGAAGAACACCACATCACCCACCTGCCTGCACAGCTTCACCTGACACCCACCGGTACGGGGCACAACAGGAAGCTGCCGAGCTTCTGCACTAAAAACATTTCCTGGAGGCTAAAACCGTCTTTCAAAACAAGATTAAAAGTCACACCTAAAAGGACAAAAACTCAACTTCTTGAAATCCCTGCAGGGCTTCAAGAAACGTGTAGACGCAGACCTTCGGAGCATGGTTAGGTGGTGGACTTGTACTAGGGTTATGGAGGAAGGGATTGGCAGAGCTGCACTTCAAATCTGGGTTATTATTATTAATTTTTATTTTATTTTAAATTTCCATACCAGTAGTCACAAAAACAAAGGTAAAAGTAATGCCTCGGTGGCTGTGAAGAGCAGCCGGTGACTACAGCAACAGGTCTATCTGTTTAATTCCAGGACCAAAGCACGATCAGTGCTTTAGGTGCCAAAATCATTCTGAATATCCCAGGCCATTGCTACTTTCTGACTCCTACCCGTTGGACAGGGTTAAAAACATCACTTCAGTGCAGTCGCCATGAGTCAGGCCATTCAGGTAGTTATGACAAATAGTTTAGAGAGAGATTTCTGGCTATTTATTCCTGTTGACCTCTTTCGGTTTCAATGTTTTGCTACCAGGCACACCCTTCCCCACTCCCTGCAGCACCGCGTGAGCAGCAAGGGGAGCAGCAAAGCTGGAAGTGAAAGAGCAGATCTGCGCTGCAGGCACAGCGAGGACCGCAGCTTGCACCGAGGTACCTGGATCGTACTTATGTCAGCAAAGTCACAGACACAAACACAGCTCAGCACAGGCTGCAAAATGTGCCAGGAAGCTGAAGGCTTGCTGTGGTGCCATAATTGCACTGCTAAAAGCAACCAAGTGCTGAGCTAACTAGCTCAGCTATAGCTACTCTGTAGTGGCTATTTTGAGACGCAGCCAGGAAGAAAAAGGGGAGGAACACAATGTTTTGCACCACAGAACCCTGAACAACAGGGCTGAACACTTATTTTTAATTTCCTTAAAAACAAAAAAACTCATAGAAAGGAGTACAATGACAGGCAGGTTTGATTCAGGAAAGTTGTTATGAAGTACTCGGGTTTTGGAACCTTTAACACAGGGAAGCTGAAGGACATCGTCAAGCCCTGTGCAAAAATGGCCCCGTTTGTTCTTGTCTGAACAGGCACAAGGGAGAGTGAAACCCAGCAGACGAGGCAATTAAGCAAGGGAGAGATCTGATAGTCTCTTTGTCGCGTGTGGGAGTGCCAGATACATGACTCTGAGAGCCTGGCATATGGATTGGTTGTGCACTTCTTCGCTTCTGTTTAGCAGACACTGTCAAAAATCAGGAGACACCCAACGCAGAACTTTGGTAGAACAGCCACACTGCTCCCAGGGGATTTTTGGTCCCAATTAAAATGTTAGTGCAGAATGAAAGTGAATTGCTACACAAATGTGCCTCTGCCCCTGAACCCCCGTATTTCTGGTCACTGTAGGATGAGATGTCCTTCACCTTCCATTTCAGATCTCTCCTTGCCCTGGGACAAGCCACACCGCGGTCTCTAGGAAAGATGGGCTGGTTTCCCTACCTAGCAGCAGCAGCCTGATTGCAAAGGCACACAACTCACCTAGGCTTATTTGTGTTTCTTAGCAAAATGAAAAATAGTCTGCCATACCGTAAGCTGGTGGGCAGGTGCACCACCCTTCATGGTACTGCAATAGGGATTATTCTAGAATTTATTCAAGGTTTACTGTAATAAGAGTAGAAGAGGACAAACTGTTACCTTCTGACATGAAGTAAGGTATCCTGAACCTTCCTTCCAGAACTCGTTGCCTCAGGATGGGGAGTGTTGGCCCATCAAAAGGTAGCGCTCCACAGACCAAAACATAAAGAACTACACCCATGCTCTGTAAAAAAAGAGAATATTTGTTTCATTTTTCAAGCTACCTGCAAGGTTGTTGAGCTTGGTTAGCTAAATCCTGTCACAGAAAAAAAAAATAAATAAATTGTTCTGCAGAAACAGGAAATTTATACAAATATATTTCTGGAGATCCCTAGGCATTAGGGACTGTCAGCTAACCCCAGATGGCCAGGCTGGCAGTACCTCGTGCTGGTAAGCAGGTAAGGTGAAGTGTGACGGGTCAGAGACTGGCTCTAGCAGGATGCTCGATGCATGTGACTGAGGGTACCTGCAAAGTGAGCCCCCACGGCAGGTGACAATTAGAGACAATTAATCTGAAGGTTGTTCAAACAAAAGCAAACCTCAAGCAGCCACTCAAAATAAGAAATCGTAACATTTCACATTTACCAGCTTGTAAAAACCTGGGGAAGAGGCACGCTGGTAACTTCACCAACAGTCAGCTTCAGGGGAACACCACCTAATGACTCTGCCTTGCTGCATACAGTGCTGAGCACGAGGGATTATGTAAAATGAGCAAAAGGAGACAATCTGGGCAATAGCTCTCATCCCACTGCCAGACTCATTTTTTAAAGTATGCGAGTTAATTGGCACTGCAAGTGGAAATAGTCTTGCAGTATAGGCCAAAAAAAATACAGCGCCACACTAGCCGAAATAACCACAGCAGATGAAATAACCACACCAAGCCCTCATGCCATCAGCTGGCACTGAGAGTCACAGCACTGGATTCCTCCAGGGAAAAAAGCATGTATTTAATATTCACCTTAAAACCTTTTAAGTACACAGAGATTTTAAAATCAAATATGTATTTTAAAAAGTCATTTCCTTCCTTGCCCTGACAAAATTTGAACTGGGGATTGCTGCATTCCTCCTGCCCGCTTAGCACTTGCAGCAGACCCATTCTGCGACTGGATGTCACAAAAGAAATACAGAGTCCTTATCTCAGAAGATAAGTCAAGAAGATAACGGGTTTTATCTTACCTATAAATGCACGTGTGCTTCTCTTTGTAGCACTTTTATTTCGTTCATGACTTAGGATCTAATGCATTTAGATAAATATTTACCAAAGCTTGGAGATTCACTTTTGCCATTCAGACAGTGCCTGTGCTGCCTAGAAGAGTAACGGAGCTGAGGTCTGCTGCAGGTTTATGTGCCAGTTACTCCAGGTTCATACACGTGTGTGTGATATAGAATAGATAGCTGCATACACACACATGCCCATAAAAGCACAGTGTTTATTTGTTGACTAGAGTAACTTATATTAGGTTAGCAGCTGAAAGGTGACTTATCCTGCACTGCCCTGTTGTGTACCAGGCTCTGACGAAAATGTCAGCGCGCGTTGTGAAACGTATAATGTTATCGCTGCAAGCCGAATGCCAGATCAGAGCCTGCCAACTTGCACTGTCTCTGCTTGTTTCAGAATTTGAATCTGTCACTGTAAGTACCAGAATACTGAAATTAAAAAAAAAAAGGAATGTAAAGCAAACCCTGACAATGCAAGAAAGGTACAGAGAACTTCTTCAGTTCCTTTCCGTCCCTTTTCCACTGCACAAGAATGTGGTTGCTCTCTCTGTCCTCTTCCGTAGAGTAGCACCCATGAACACACAGATTCAAAACCATGCAGTTGCCTGCACCACTAATGTTTGTGGCACCACTGTGGCTGAGGAAAGCAGTCATCATCTCTACTGTGTTTGAGTTGCTCAGAGTCAAGAACTTACAAGCCTTACAGGTTCAATCCAAACTTAACACAGAAGACAGTAAATGCACTGGAACAGCGAAATTCATGCATTCAGTCCAGACAGCTTTTGGAGGAGGTACAGTTTTTCCTCTGGGGTGCTTACGTAGACCTACAACGTACATTTAATAGCCACTTGGATGGGTAACTTCAATTTAATTTAGTGTTAAGAAGCATTTTATGACAGTCAAGAAGTGAAGCCAAAGAAGAACAGCTTGTCTGCAGCTTAAGAAAACTCAAAGGTAAAACTTTGTTCCAACTTTCCCGAAGTTGACTTCAATCCATATAAAAAAAAAAGAATAACGATACCCAGATATCCAGCTGGGGTCCCTCGTATTGCTGTCCTTCAAAGACTTCTGGGGCTGCATATGGTGGGCTTCCACACCATGTTGTCAGAGGCTCGCCGCTCTTATAGAAATTTCCAAATCCAAAATCTGTTGAGAAATTAAAGGGAAAGTCACTCCAAACTGCAGTTACACAACAAAGCGAATAATTATATGCATGGGCTGGGCCTGGAAACTCACCGTCATTCATGAAAGGCTCTGTCACAAATCTATGTACCACTACTCCCACTGAAAGCATTTATTGGGATGCTGAATGTCCTATTCAGCTATTTTCACAATGATTATTAATGATTATTAAAATACTCTGCAAAACTTCACAACCTGTAGGAACTTTGAGTAAAATTCTACCAGTTTGCTAAATCCCAGTTTAGAAACAGCTATCGCTACAATTCAACGAGCTGACAATCACATCGCATACATATGAGCTTATTTACTTGCCAAGAGATATCTGAGATTCAGTACTGCAGCTGAGACTTCTTGAGTTTTCTTTAGGTGCTCTCTAGCCTTGAACAAACAACAAATATTGACAACAAAAGCATCAATTCTGGAGAAGGGAGGAGGGTACTAAGCCAAAAGCAACAAGCATGGGAAAGCACGCAGCCTTCTGCTAGGGAGGAAGCTCCGCTCCTGGGATTGTCTGCAGCCCCTTCATTCTCCAAGTGAAACTTACCATTTTACAACTGAGCCGTTCTTTTAAAGGGCTTCTTATGGCTTAACATGGAACCAGACTTTGGGACTTTGGAATTAGTCACAATAGGTAATAATCCAGTAATGAAAAGTGAAATGACAGCCACTCCTGAACAGAGAGGTGAATTCAGAAAAGAGTCTGATGCAAATTTTTCAGCTGCATGTTTTTTGTACTAGAACAAAACAGCAACAACAATACGGAGGAGACTGGCTTAGTGACTTATCTAAGGCTGATTGTCTTCAAACTTCAGGATTCCAGGTGGGTATTACCATGCCCTGGTGGCCAATCTGTAGCTCTCTTGCCATTCACTTCACCTTTATTGGTGTCTTAGAGATCTTCACAGCCCAGATCTTCCAGTTCCTCTTATATCCTGTCCCTCTCGCTCCCTTTGCATGGTTCAGACATCATTTGCTTCAGCATTCTTTATTCTCACTGTCTCCTGACAGTCCCTGGCAGATCCCTTGCAGATCCCCATTCTGAAGATGCTCCTTCAGTAACACCACTCAGAATTAACGTACACAGCTCCACTTATTCATCAGTCTTCTGTAATAAAAGCCACCGAAGCACTGCGTTAGGGTAGACCTGTTCACACCATGAATCAAAATCCCGGTTCCGCTCAAATCTAGTGTTTTTCTCATGGATTTCAGCAAAACCAGCACTTCTCCCTGTTTGCTCCCAGCAGCACTGCTGAGTGCTCTCTTCCACTTGTGCTGCGGGCTGCTCTGTGCTCTCTGTGACAACAAATGCTGTTAATACTAAAACAAAGGAAAGAGATCTGATAACAAGGACAAATACTCTTTGGATTTGAGACTTTCAGGCCAACTAGCTTCAAATTCACTGACAAGTCAGCTGCATCTCCAAGGGAAATAGAGAACGGAGCATCGGTACGTGACATGCAGAGACCACCAAGCACAGTGACACTGCTGCTATTCAGCGCTGGTTTGCTCCTGGGTGAAAGATGCTTTAGCTGTTTCCTGCTACTTTTTGCACTCTGGAGCAAAGCGGGCAGCAGGTTACAAGTTGCTTTGTGTTTCCTTTCTGAAGTGATAATGCTTTTACCCTTGGAGCTCACCGGGCTCCTGCAGGGTAACACTGGTGTGACTTGAGGAATCCTGTGAAAGTCAGCAGTGCCGATGTACAGCAATCAGGCTGTTGATTTAGTCCTATCAACCCCCGGATACCTCAGAGGTATGTTATTACAATGCTGATCAGCAGATAGCAGCGCTGATAACCGCTGTGGTTACCAGACACCGTAGAGGCGCTGCTGGTCCAACCTCTTTCACTGCTGTTTGCAGGGGTTGTGTTACGCAGAGGGAAGGGCCTGGCTCCCGTTGTACGTCCTGAGCTATAAACCATGAGACAGCCCTCGGGATCAAAGCAACACAGAGATATTAAACAGAAAAACTCTACAGGCTTGGATAAAGCTAACCTGTAATTGTTGTGGAGGAGCAGTGTGGAAAGGGAATCGGACCCTTCTGTTTAACTTCACAAAGGAATTTGGTTGCTTTCCTAGCAGAAGGACACGAGCTCCAGCAGTTCGTTTAACAGAACTCCTGCAGTATACATCAAAAGGTGAACACAGGCAGAAGAGGCAGTTTTAGGAACACCTAAACTGAAGAGGCTTTAAGAGCAATTTTCCTGCCTGTTGAGATTTTCCTCAGCATGTAACACGATACAGGCTCCTTTTGCAACCATGTCCATGGGCAAGACATATCACCTACTGCCGGAGCACCTGCACATGAGCTGCAGGAATGTTTTTGCCCTTTGAGACTTTTGCTCTCTGTCAAATTTGGTTACAGCCAAGCAACAGGTTCAAAAGTTATCTGAGCCACACACAAAACAGCATGATCCCACAGGCCTTTTGGCTGCTGTCATTAATTCTTTTAACTATGAGTTCACTAATGATTACAGCAAGACATCTACACAACTTGGAAAGAGATCCCAAGTCTTTTTGTACCACAGGTTAATTCTTATGACAAAGACTTCCCCTTTAATACCTTCTTCACGTCTGCTTCCTTACCGCATTGCACTGTGAGTCTCCATTGTGTTGAAAAGAACCACTAATCTAAGTAGGATATTTTTAGTTGTCTCTAATGAAATGCACTAATTAGGAAGAATAGAGGAATTATGGAGAGCCAAGACTATGCAACCAAGCAGCTCTCAGGACGGAAATCTCTACAGTGGGTAACACACACCTTAAGGTAATAGAACAGTCACTACTGCGTTTAACAGCAACATTCCTGGGGGCATCCAGAATATAAACTGGCCTTCTCTGTACGCCTTGTGCTTGTGATCCATTTGATTTAGGTAAGCAGCTGGTAACTGCAGATCAGCCAGTTACACCCACATAATTCATGTCTTTCTGTCCTCATTGTGTTTCTCCTCTTTCTAAAGCTCACTTGTAGTAATCCTGAAGGAACAGCTCGATGCAGCAACGCACATGTAACCTCACCGACACCACCTCTCAGCGTTGTTCTTCCACAGTAAATGCATCTTCAAAAACATTCTGCAACATGTGATCAGAACATCATTAGATAGCCCTGTCATCCTCCATTCGAGACTAGAACTGTAAGTCTGATCCGATATCAGACCTGCGCAAGTGGTCCTAGGGACAAAGAAGGAGCTGCAGTCCAAAGCTTTAGTTTGGAAGAAACCAATCATGAAAATCTGCTGGAAGCAAGATGATGAGTCTTCAGACCTACGCAAACTGCTTGGATAAAGGGACTCTGGGGCATGCGTAACTTTGAAACTGTTAGACCTAATGATTTCTCTTACCGTTTGACTTAGTATCATGTCCTAGGTCAGCAGAGCAGCATTTGGTGGACTGATCGCTTTAAAAGTCTAAATAAAAATGTGAAGGCTTTCTATAAGGCAAACGCTAGTTCAAATACAAATGATCAAGCTTGCTGGCCGCAGTGATTGATTCAATTCAATCAATTGAATCAATTGATTCAATCAGATCCACAGTCACACCAGCTCCCTAGGGATTTAGGATTTGTGTATCTGCATGCTGACTGCTAATGCTTATCATTTTTGTGATGATGTGGGACACTCCCATCCCTCACCCATTTTTGCACTACTAACAGTCAGACTGGACATTTAAAAGACAAATATTTAAGCTCCATATTCCCATTTAAACCGATGTTAAATTAAAATTAACCCTAAATTTAACCTTAACATAAAATAGTGTTCCAGATAATTAACATTTGTTAGAAGAGATCATCTTATGCTACTGCAAAGACCTGTTCCAGGTGAAACTCGCAGGGGAGTACAATCTCCAGCGTCAGGCCAAGGTCACTGTACTGGCTCAAAGCCTGAAAATCAGATACCCAGCGTCACAGCAGTGAACTTTTAGGACCTGGCCATCATCAGAGAGCCCCAGTGCCTATCCGTGAGAAGGCTCCGATGCCAGAAGCCTTTTGAAGGTCAGACCACACGGGAGATCCGTAACAGCGTCATGCTCTGCAAGCACGCCGAAGGCCCCACGGTTGCATGAACCGTTACGCAATGGCACCCTGGCGTGCCACCACGCTCCGAAGGTGCAAACAGCCAAGGTCAGCTCAAGCTCTAAATCCCCACAGGAACCACTAAATGTAACGTTCATGCCATCCTTCCTTTTATTTTCTCCTGCAGTTCTGAAACAACTGCGACTTAAGTCGCAGTAACAGAGGGAGCAACAACTGAAATCTCCTAAAACAGATAAAATCCCCCAATTGTGTGTCACCTGCCCTCTTCTTATCACAGCCAGACTTTTGTTGTGAGTTTTTTTATTCTCTTTGTGGAGATTTTTCTTCACACATCATTGGCTTGGCAACCTTAACAATACTTCGGGAGACATGAAGCAATTTCTTCTCTCAGAAGCGTTTTGCCATCTGTGTAGGTGTCATTAGATCTGATCTCTCCCTTCACTTATCTCAGTCAGATTTTCAACATCCTCTAAGCACTGCAGATAAATATCAATCTTTATCTCTCAACTGCAGCTCCTATTCAGGCGCCACCCTCCTCAGTCTCTGTACCAGCTTCACAAGTAGGTGCGCGTGTATTTGTAAATACAGCTACAGGAAGCGTGACCTGCCTGGAAATACACGAGATTTCAGCTCCTGAGAAAGGGAAACTTTTTGCCCATCCAGACTGGATTTAACGTTAGGTTTCTGGTAAATGTGAACATGTGGAAGCCACTTCAGGAAGAAAAATAAACAAATCTCAACAGCAGGAGACAGAACGAAGTCTCTAAGTATGACTGGTCAGTATTACGGGAGCTGCAGGTTTATGTTATAATGAGGATTTTTGCTTCTTGCTGTTATCTTTACATGCTTAATTTCGTAACACAATCGTTTTCTTTACAATTACCGTAAGTAGCTCAAGCGCAAGGACGTCTTACAACTTATTGGCACTGTCCTTGCAAGGCTGCGACCTCCTGCTCCCTTCCTGAGCAACAAATCACAGAATTTAATGCCACAGAGACAGAGCTTGACTAGTGCAACAGCAGCAGACGGCTTCCATCTGATGGTCTTGTGACGGCTGAGGTGATTAAGTTTTATTAGCCAAATCCATGAATGAAAGGTCTATAAATTAATACTAGAAGAAGGTAAGGGTGTGCTCTATGCGGGCTCCAATAAAACAATACTGGCTGCTGGGGTTCAGGGAAATGAGTACAAGGGCAGCAGGCTGCAAAAAGTGGCCAGCTTTGTGTACTCTCCCTGTCGCTGCCAGATGGATCTGAGCCAGTAGGGAATTTCCTCACGAGTCTGTGCACCTTGCCTAGAAGTGTACGTCTTACAACCTGGCAAACAGTTCCTTTGCGCTGTCTTTGATCTGCAGCTCTGTAACTTCAATTTCTTCCCTTTTTCAAGGTCAAAGAACACTAGTATCCTTCAGTTTGAAGTTGTAAAACAGCATGCATCAACACTTAAAAGTAGAGTAAAGGCCAGGTACCTATTAATTTGGGCTGTACATTTTCACGTGACATAAAAACACAGTGATGCATTTTCAGCAATTTGCTCTTATCTTTAGAAATCCAATTACATTCTATTGTTAGACAAAATAATTACCTGTGCAGGGAGATCAGCATTATTTGCTAGGGTACATAAATTATTACGGTTACCTCCTTTTGTTTCCATCACACTTTCCACACTTGTTTCTTCCAATTACATTAATCCATTTTTAGGAACTCAAGAATTAATAGGATCCATTAAAGCCATTTCAAAGAAGAAGTTAAAGGTTTAGATGTGATACTGGATGCTCGATCCATTGGGCTTCCTCAGTGTTTAATTACTGCACTGTCAGTGTGGTTGTCCCACTTTTTGAAGTGTTGGAGTGGCCAGGATTCAGTTAAGCAGAAAACCATCATTTGCCTCTCTCTCTCTCCCCCCTACCTGGTTTCTGCTTTGCAATTGCTGATCTTCTGCAATCATTCTGGATCAAAGGTAATCATTTTTAACCTAAGAACGGTGTCACGGTTTCTCATTCCAGAGAAATGAATTTTAAGAACATTACTGTCATTTAAAGGAAAATGTGCCAGCCCTCCACAAAACATATGCCAGCCACGGAAATCCAAAAGGACCGCAGTTGGACTTGTTACCAGAGGACTGAGATTATATAATGGAGTGATCTTTATCTTCTTAACATTTGCCTGAATCTGCACGTTAAAAAAATACGATCATTTCTGGCATTGTGTTCAGCTGAATAAACGCCGTGTTTGTGCAATCTGCAAATACTGCCTCTCAACATTTGGGGCTTTTTGTTTCTCAATCTCATTACCCTCTTTAGAATAATCTTGAATTTAGAAGGTATAATTTTTTGCACATACATCATTCAAATGGAATCTGTTTTCCTGTTAAAAATGGAAACGGAGTAAGATTTCAGACCAGTTTGCAATTTGAGAAACAGAAGCTCCCTGCCAGAGCCACTGCAACTTCTGCCGTGCATCTAGCAATATGAGGTGGTCTTTAATTTGTACCTCTCAAAATCCTTCAGAAGGGATTCTAGCTCCCGAGCTCTAATTAATCCACTCTTCTAAAATTGCCAAAAGGATTCAATCAGCCTGGCTTCACAGAGCCACATGGATCTTTTGTTATAACAGCAATAGGAGCGAGCAGAGGAGATAATCGGGAGGAGAGAGGTACTGATAAAGGAAAGGTATGAGTGTGGTAGAAACAAACCTGACCCACTTCATGAACTGAATGCTGATCAGCCAGTTCTGACGTCAATGCATATTTTACTGTCCACCAGCAAGACAAGCCAGCACTACAACCTCCTTCAAAATAACAGTCTCCTACCTGATCTGCTTCGCACGCAGTAGCTTTACCATCAGGATGCAATGATTTCTGCAGACACATCTATAAAGCATCTTAATCTGGCAGTTTTGTGGGGCTGGAAGGACACGGAGAGAACCCCGCTATCCCATCCTCGATTCTAAACCGCACTTTCTGCTCACAGCTGCAGAGACATCTCTCTGCACAGAAAACGAACAAGTTTTATCTGATGGCAGCACAGCTTATCAGCAATCAGCCACCGAAATCCAGCCCCTGTGATCCCTTCAGAAACCAGCAAAATGCAAAAGGTACATGAACAAACTGGCTGCCTACAGGCAACAACTTTGAGAAGAACAAAGGAGCTTTACCTTGCCAGTGCTAACAGCAAATTTCACGGAGACCGCCTGGTTTGGGAGTCTTCAGCTCTAACTTTCTCACTGGCCATTTTATCTGATTAAGACCATTTTTACATTACGTATGCTCAAATTTAAGTTTGAGGCTTTTGCTCCCAACTCCCTAATATCTTCTAGAAAATAACAGTATCAAAGCTCTCACCTCAAGTTCTTTTTGCATCCCCTGCTTCTTGCCCAGTTACTGAGACAGAAATGAAAGATCCTTGGAATTCAATCTATCGTCTTTCTTTTAGAGCAGTATTAACACCAAAGCATTACGTCTCAATCCAGCTTACTTGTTTAAGCATAAAAGGTGGCAGTCTCATCAGCTTATAGTTTTAGGAATGCTTACTTTTGAGTCTTAGCTGATTCTCCTACTAGCTGAAATACAGAGATAACTTTACGCATGTTTCAGTATTTAACTGAAAATGTTGTATTCTTAAAGTGTAAAAGCTTCAGTTAAAGACTTAGAAGCCATCAGAATAAATCAAGAGATCCTGTGGGAGTTAAGAGGAGCCTGGAATGGCCACGAGTATCCATGTGGATTTCATGGCTGTTGGAGTATTCAGCAAGGTCCAGCCCCACACACAGTGCCAGGCCCAATGCACACACCGATGCTGCAGAGCTTTCTATCAAAATAATTCATCAGTTACTGTGCTGTTTTTAAATTGCTAGATTAATTCTAATTAGAGTAATTCTAGCTATCAGAGTTGGGATCCCGGCTGCCCTTTGTTCTTGCACAATTTGATAAATGAACCATGAAGAATATGAGCCACTGGAAGGGATTGTTCTCGGGGATCTGTGCAGTACTGGCTACCTCCAAAATCTCAGATAAATTGCATAGAATGGTTGATCATCTATCTCATTTGCAGAGAAAAATAAAATAACTGCTTTGCGACAAATCATGACAAAGTTTCTGGCAAGCTTAACTTCTCTCCAGTTACTTTATCACTGCAGCTGGACACGGGACGTGCTATCAATCTGATAAAGCTTGACAAAGCTACTCGGAAGAAACAGACCATGTGAATCACCACTAGTTAATGTATTCATTTACATACAGACCATCTGTAATTAGCTTTCTGCAATACAGAGGTAGAGCCCAAGAGCAGCCAAGAGGAGAAAAGAGACAGCAGCAGCTGATGGAATCTGGTAACAACCATTTATCAGTGCTTTCGGTTAGTCTCTGGAGAACCTGGGCATCGAAATTCCCCATGACAGAGCAGACGCCTCTAACCTTTCCTTGAGTAACAGGTCTCCTGAGATGGCTGTGAGGAAGTATTTTTGGGAGCCTGTGTTATGCTCGCACTGCAGTGTTGGAGGCAAGGAATGTGCTTGCCTACAGTGCTAAGGACATCCACAGAATTGAGACCACCGATGAGGGCCCCGCTCCGTGACTTATCCTCGGGCCACTTTGGTACCAAGTCCAGACATCATCTCTATCCTACGCTGCTTCTTTTGTTTTCTTCAGGAATCAAAAGCCCTAAGAACTCAAACTCATACCAGAACTGCACCTTCCTGCTACAACAGTTGCTTCATACGATAGTAACTTTTCATATCATTACATTTCAACAGTAATATGAAACCCTACAATAGAGTATAGAGAAAATTAAAAGACACCCTTAAATAGCTTAATATAAAATCAAATAGAGGCTTCTGCAAAACCTCCACTATTTATATAAAGCATTAAACAACAAAACCATTTTTACTGCTTTCATGAAGCTCCTGTAAAATTCCCACTCTGACATGCTAAAGAGCCATGAAATACAGAGCACTTGTCATCAAAGACCAGATTACTAGGCTTCCCTTTTTAGCTTCAGAGAATCTGTTTTATGCACCATTCCTTCTGCCAAAACAAAACGCCTGACATTCAGATTTGACTAACAAAAATTAGCCTAATAATCTATTCAAATCACGGTTCTCCAACGCACATCACAATTTTCCTTAACCTTTCCCTTACTTAACCTTTCTGTAAACTCTTCAGCCATTAGAAAAACATGCTAGAGGTGGGAAGGTGGGGGCACAGGAATGGAGAACGGAATGTTTCCAATGTACAGACAAAAGCAGAGGTCAATACAAAAGCAACAAACACGTCCAGGATCTGGGAAAGCTGCCCCATTAAAACATATACTGGTAAGAAATCCTTCTTAGTCCATCAGAAACGTCGCATATTATACCCAAAGATAACCCGTTCTGTGAGCAATGGCTATAGGTTAAGGAGGATAAAATTCTTGCTCGAGCAATAGTTTTGATCTCAAAGGTGAAGCGCTCATTGTAAAAGATTGTGTTGATTTCCCATTCTGATAAAGATGACTTGAAAGAATTTAAAAGATTTTTCCTAAAGATGAAGTTAATCCCCAGAAACAGACTGAATGCTTAGTCTTCCCAACGTCTTCTGTAGTATCACAGAGGAAGGGGTGAATCTCCATGACAGATGCTAACCAATTAAACAGGTGCTAAGTTTTCCTTCAGTATTTTTCAGGATGCTGTCTTCATACCCCGCAGATAAAAAGGAGCACGTTTTAGAGATCTGCTGGTACACTTAACACTTTTCTGCAGCTTTACCCTTACAAAAAACATTAGAGATCTAGATAGATTTTCAGTTCATCCATTTCAGAAATGCCAGAGAGGAAATTCAAGGGTAAAATAATCCAGCCGTGATCTATAACTCAGAAATGTTTAATCACTTCATCCTTCTCAGCCAACTGAAAGTCTATTCACACTTCGTTCTCTGAACTCACAAGCTTACACCAATACAAACCAGCTTTTTCCAGCAGTTAGTCTTCCTTTCCTGCTCCTGTATTATTGATGATTGAAGTTCAACAGTCCTCCAAATCAAGATGTTATCTAGCCTTGCCGTTTCAAGTGTCTCCAGGCTAAAGTCAGTATGGAAGGATTCGTGGAATTGTAATGAGTTGACAACCGACAAAATGATTTCCATTGCTAGCAACATCTGCTGTGTCTAAATTTATAATTAAAATGAAATCATGCATGCAAAAAGAAAAAAATCAATAAGCTTCCATTTCGAGTTTTTCTAACGTTGAAAGAAGTTATTTGATTAACTCTGTTTTAACCTGAACATCTGGCAGCATTATAGGCATGTTATGACACCCACAAAAAAACAACTAACTCTAAAAATTATTTCCTTTTTCCTGAAAGTATAATAGAGCTAATCTAGGAATTCTTTTAGCTATGTGCACTGTGATATCCATCGTGCAAAAAATATTGTATGTATTACCACTCTGATTTTCTCTGCCTTAAGCACAGCAGGATTTCTTGGGCAGCAGCAAGGGAATTGCTGGAACAACCTTCACAAAAATCAGGCGTGACTGAATATCATCTGCATTCAGGGTACCTGCTATTTTGATGTTCATGTTGTTGTCGAGCAGAAGATTTTCAGCCTTCAGGTCACGGTGCACAATCTTTCGGCCATGGCAATACTCCACTGCCGAGAGGATCTGCCAGAATTTGCGCCTGGCCTCAGACTCACTCAGACGGCCATGGCTGGCGAGGTAATCTGTTAAAATAAAGTCGGTTTAAACAGATTAGACAGCAAGCAGTAACCCTGGAATTAAGTGATTTCTGTCAAATATACTCAAATGCATCAAATACTCCAAATTTCAGCCAAATTTCAGCCAATCCCAGTTTCCAACACATTGTTCTTGCATTCTCCTCTCCAAAAGAGTAGGGACAAAAAAGCTGCTGCCTAGTGGAACTCTGAAACTCAGCCTTTTATTCCTTCTTCTTTGGTTGTCTGACTGTTCTGATAAATATTTCCATATAACAACTCCTTTGAGTTGGGGAATACTTGGAATATCTTGCTTCCCCATCACCAGGTACTTTTCAGCCTCTCATTGATTCCCAGCAGCTTCATGCCACACAGCTTCCCGTGAAGCCTCAACACGCTGTGTGGTGGCTGAAAGCATTTTTCCTTTGGACATAAAACAAATAACCAGAAGGTACCCATCCTGACCTCTCTCTTGTCTTCGTTGCATCACAAGCAGAAAGAACATTTTGTTTTCATATTTGATTATGTTGTAAAACTAATGTTAGCCCTGAAACAAATGATAGCTCTGAAGCTGAAGACGTCATTTATCCCCAAGAACAAAAACAAGCGAAGCAGCAGCTGTGTGAGTCTTGACAGAAACAGCTTCTACAGCCAGTTCTTTTCTTTCTCTTACAAGGCAGAAAAAGCAAAGAACCAGCCATTAGGATGGGTTCAGAATTGCCTCCTACATCCCACAAAGAACGCGGTTCATGGCCAAGGTGCAGGAAATGCACATCGGTGTGCTGGGCAGGGATGACGGGCAAAGGCTGAGCATATGTTAATCACATAGGTAAAACGTCCAGCCACGTAACATAACCTGCCCATGGATCCCCAGCTCTCTCCCCGCATATATCAGAGTGGGTAGTAGGAAAAGAAGTGCAGTAGGGCACAGACTAGCTGGGCAGGGCAATAACAGCGACCCGTGATCTACAATATAATGCACTTAAGTCACACATATGATGATCAATGACCCAATAAGCTTTTGGAGAAGCTAGCCTATGGGCTGTTGATTTCTGCTTGGATAAATCAGAAAAGACAAAATTAAATTTATGTAATCTAATGTTCCTAAAATAAGTTGGTACTTCGGTTCTTAATAACATTATCATGTTGTTACATTAACTTGGAGTCCCACGTTCCATTTCCATGGCAGGTAAGCCTACTCTGTACTCACAGTGCGGTGATAAAGTGCAGCCCTGGGAGTTACTGGACGAATCCTAACCTTCCAAAACACTAAAGATGATGGAAGGTGGTTTACTGATATTTGGCTATAGTTCCCACATTATGACTGGAAGGGAAAGTTCAGAGCAAGGAAACCTTTTACATCCTGCAGGTTGTGAGGGAGCTTACTAGACAGTGAGAACATTCCCTGTCAAACATTCTTCCCTGGAAATAGTTCAGAAAAATGACAGAGGGGAAAGAAACAGGAAAAAAAAAAAAAAAAGGACAAATGCAATTTAAAAACCATCAATAACAACATAGCTGCTAGTTTATGATGCTACATGGAATAAGAATAAGCTGGGAAAGGACCAACAGGAACAGGAGACAACCAGGGCTGTGCTTTCAGTTACCTGTAAAGCTATGGAAAATTTGCCAAACTTAGCAGAACTGCTTTGGGCTTGTGTGTGCTCAAGGCGACTGGCCTTAGCGTACCACAAATACATTAACTTTCAGTATAAGCTAGAAAAAATGCAGAGGAACAGCAGTACGAAGATGTGGAGGAGCCGCGTCATGGCGGTTCCATCAGGAGAAGATTTCCTCATCAGCTCTGGGTTACAGTTCTGCCACAAATGATACGTGACCCCGTGAACACCCCGGTGCCGTACGGCACACCAAGGGAAGCGCCCACGGGGAAGCTGGGCTGTTGTGCACACTGCAGCAGGACGTGCCCCGGAGTGCCACCGAGCGATGCTCACCCACCTTACCATTATAAATTGGGGATTTTAAAAAACCAACTGTGTATCTTTTGTTTCAGCGATTTCACTGTGCTGTCAGCAGCTCTCCTGTACCGTTTCAGCTCTACACCAGAGCGCTGAGCTGTTTGATTTGTTTTGGCATAGCCAGAGCCTTTCAGATTAGGCAAGCAAAACGTTTTTGTGTTTTTTTTTATTTACAGTAACAATTTAAAACCAGCTTATCATTGGTTTAAGAATGCACTAATGACATCTGAGCAACGTGACAAAATGTATCAGCAGTGAAACTAGAGCTAATAATTGAACGTTTAAAAAAAATGATTGCAATATTTAGGAGATAGAAAACAAAACATAGAAATGCAGTGACGACTTGAAGATGGTATCTCACTTCATTACAGAACATCAGGTAACAAATTCCACTTGAGTACAGCTAGTGGAGGCACGAAACCATGTCCTTCCCTACTGGCATTAGCAGCCAAATCACTGAAGATTTCACCAGCCTGCAGGTACACGCACGCAGGATGAAGGCAGTACTCTGAAAACGTGGAAGACTACAGCTCAAGTCTCCAACCTCAATAAATTGTTGTTTTATTTTTCTTTTTTTAGTAGGGACATGTCTGGAGAGGGCTAAGAAATGGGAGACGGTGAAGGTTCTCTGAAGCAGAGAGCTGGGTTCAGTACTGACAGCTTCAGGGCATTAGTCCACAGGCTTCTCCACCCCAAATGAACAACCTGCATGTCCCCGGTCTCACACTGCCTGCCTTCAGCACGGGGTCCTGTCTTGCAATGCTCTTTCAAAGCTAAGGAATACGTGGGGAAAAAACAAACAACCACTAACAACAAAAAACCCACTGCTTATTACATTTAAATTCACTGACGCAAAACTAGGAAATTTATGAAATAAGTCTTAAAAGAACTAAACTGTTTGAGCTGCCACCAGTCCCTTCCAATTATCATTTACGCAAAGGTCCCACAAACAGGACTCATCATTTAGAGACCAGCTGGCACAACCATGTCAGTCTGAATTCAGTTAGCAGGTTCCAACAGCTGCTTCTGCAAGCAGGAAAATGAACACAACGGAACGGAGGCTTTCGGTCCACCTCTGTTTACTTACAAGGATCTGTGACAAAATCCCTAAGTAAATGATTAATCATATCTTCCAAGCTAGTTACGTAACCTCAGTGACCCAAAAAGGCTCGTCGTGCTCAACACGATGCCAAAGCAGCAAGGTAACACAGAATACCTGTTTTTGTCAGGTTGCGTGGTTTGTTTGTTTCTTTTCAACCTAACATAATATTGTTTATGGGCGTTACAGGTGCTCGTGATGTTTTCATTTAAGCTGTTCTGCTTTCTCTACGATAAACAGCTCATACCA
This sequence comes from Oxyura jamaicensis, assembly GCF_011077185.1. Taxonomy (NCBI): domain Eukaryota; kingdom Metazoa; phylum Chordata; class Aves; order Anseriformes; family Anatidae; genus Oxyura; species Oxyura jamaicensis. Next base: position 5,401,173 of record NC_048916.1, on the reverse strand, counting down.
AGCACGCTAAAACCAGAAAGCACGTTTCCAGTAAAACTTCACCGAAGGTGCACGCCGGCTTCGTTATTACTAGAAGAAAGGATAAAGAAAGAAATACGCTGTTCAGGGGAAGGGGGCACAAACCCTGAGAATTCTTGCCGAAATTAACGAAAACATTAAAAAAACGTTGTTGGATTGTGTAAGACCAACAACCTCACTGACCTTGTGCTCTTGTATATGACAAGTTCTTTGCTGCTACCTGGGCCACGAGGCAATGCTGCTACTGGGTGCTCCAGGAAATGGCGTATTGATAATTGAAGAACGGATAATTCTGAATTATATCGTCGCTCATAAGGTTTAAATAAGCATAGCAACCATTAATGCACCATCCTGTTAACATTCTCAGTAAGACAGGCTTATTGCAAAGATGCTTTCCTGGGGGATCTCGGAGAGTAACAAGAGAGACCTCGGCTGCAGTACAATCATTTCAGCAACCCTCACAAATGTTTTTAAGCACTTTGTTCGATCTGATCTACAAAACCTGTGGATCTAAAAACTCTCCTCAGAGCTTCTAACCTGCCTGGGTCTTAATGCCTTTTCAGCTGGTTTACCTTGGCAAAGCACGAGAACAAACAAAAGCCTGGCAGCAAGGGGAGATCATAATATTTGCAAGCAAAATATCATTCAGTCACGGAGTGACTGACAAATCACATGATGGCAAGGTGAAGTCAGATATCAAAGATACAAACTAAATTACACTGAACGCAAGCCAGCCCTGTAAGCTGTTAATCCATCCTTTGTTAGCAACGCAGCAAATACGTTAATGGACCTAAACTGTCATTTGCTTTCACAGCTTTAGCCTGTCAGGGCTCATTTAAAGCTTCCAAACCACCTTCAGCAATAGTCTTGGCCTTGCATTTTCCACCAAGTCTAGCAGCCTGCACGGAACGGGTGATTTATTCTGAAATACGCTGCTTTATATCCTGGTGAAGTAGAATACGCCAGAATCTATCTAAACAGGTGAAGTCGGTGCATGTAAGGATACTGTTTGTCATTAGTTTCAAATAGGAAAGGCTGGGACGCAGGCAGGGCGCCAGCTCCTGGCTTTCAGCAATGACTTTAAGGCAGCTGAAATTTGCTAGCGACATCCTGCCACGACAGCTCGAGGCTGGACGCTGGTTGCACATGCACATGTGTAGCTCTAGAGCTAGCAACAAGGAATAACTTAGGTGAAGAGCAAAGCACCTCCTTGTCCTTTGCAAATAGAGAAATAGCGAAGCTACCTATGCCTTTATAAGCATAGTTTGGTGAATCTCATCCTCACGTCACACCCTTCATCTACAAGTTTTCAGTTGTTTTTTTTTCTCTGTTTTTCTGTAGTGAGATAGAAACCAGAAGTCATCTTAGATTCAGCTGGATCCACAGCAGGCAGAAGCAGGACTTTTGCTCGAAAAGCAGCTTCCTGCCCAACCTTTTCAGTACCACAACGTACATCTGTTTACCGGGTAAGTGAAACATGAAGATGGTATCCACTTCAAAACCCATGACTCAGAGACATTGCCTAGCACTGGCCAGTGCTTTTCACTGAAATGACCGTCCTTCAGCTAGGTGAACAATTGTGTACGTTTTTTACTTCGTATGTTCTCTCTGCTAGGCAGACAGGGACACGCTGGAGAGAGCACAGGGAAGGACAATGAGAATGGTTAAAGGACTGGAGTAACCATCACACGAGGGGAGGCTGAGAGAGCAGAGGACATTCAGCCTGAAGACCACGCTCAGAGAGGAATCATATAGCTGTGTATAAATCCTTAACAGGAGGAAAAAGAGAGTCGCCCTTCTTACCAACAACCAGTGAAAGGACAAGGGGAACAAACTGAAACAAGGTAATACCATTTACACATAAAAGAAAGGTTTTTTTTTTTTTTTCCTCCTCTCTGTGCATGTTGTCAAATGCTAGAACAGGTTGGCCAGAAAGATTATAGAGTATTCATCCGTGATCCTGTGCAACCTGCTCTGGTTGACTCTGCCCTGAGCCACAGGGCTGGACTAGACATTCCCTACACATCCCTTCCAGCCTCAACCATTTGGTGATTTGGGTTCAGCGTAATAGTCATGACATCACTCACCCAGCTCAAGCTTAGTAAAGAATGACTACTTGCATATTAGGGGGACACACTGCATTTCTATTCTTACGAATGCCTCTTAACACAAGTGATAATAATGGGTTAGAATTTCAGCTAAGGAAATCCAGATGATCCACAAGGAAGAATAATTATAACTAAAAAAAAAATCAGATCCTGTATATGTCTAACAAGGTTATGGAATCCCTCTTTCTAGAAACAGCTGATCCTGTGCCAAGGCTAGGACAAAGCGGAGAGCTGCTCAAGCCTATTCCAGTCCAGCTTTCCAACTCTGCCCAAAAACATAAGTGAAATTGCCCAGGACAAACTGCTAGGTAAGACTAGGATCTTATGGATACAGACAATTATTAATACTCTAACAAATGAAAGACATGCCTGAATGTCTCCTTTATGGAGAAGGGTTTCTGGAGAGACTGTAAGGTTACTGTTCACTGAAACAGGCACAAGATTCTGAGAAGCTGAAAACATAAGTACAGAGGTTTATAGTATCAAATGCCTCCTTAAGGATTAATATTTATGCTGAAATAGTCTAGAGAAGTTGGAAGATGCTGTTGCCTTTATCTACTGAGCAAGGATACTGCAACATTGCAAAGTACTAGTTACGAGGGCAATCATTATCTCTGTCTTTGTACTACTGGCACAACAGTATAGCCTGGCACTAGCCCACTGTTCCCTGCAGGTCCTCTACAAAGCACCAAGGTCCTCAGTGTCTACTGCCCAGTTGCAAAACAGGGTGAAGGTTGTAAGGAACACCTACACAAATCTGGAAAGTCAGCTGTGAGATGCAAGATAACAGAAGTGAGTAGGCAAATATAGTTAAGCTGTTCTTCCCAGGACCATGGCTGGAAATTGAAACGCCTGCCTCCTGCCTATGCTTTAGTCTCTCTCTCCTTCACATTTCCAGAATGTAGTAGAAAAAAAGGTACCAGAAAAGTACATGCATAGGTACAGTCACCCTCAGAAAATTCAAGGACAAGATCAAATGATTTTTTTCTTATATTTCAGACAAAAGTAGCAAATTCATTTAAATAGTTAAAAGGTAAACCAGACATAAGTCACACGAGCTGTTAGTCTTGAACTCTTTTGGGGTTTGGTCATGTTTACTGCTTTAGAAATACACCTGTAGTGAGCATGCCAGACAGCAGGCAAGAGGGAGTGAACTACTTTCACAGTAGCAGGGAAAAAAAAAATCCTAACTAAAGCCTTGGTATTCATTTTTCCCTTGCTGAACAGTTGGGTTATTTTTAGGCTTAATAGTCAGCTTCACCCTCCACAGTCTGGATTCTTGTAATATAAAGAAACCAAATGGTCACTAATGAAAAACTAGAGAATTAGCCCTTCAGAATAGGTTGACTGTAATTAGTTTAGCTAACAGTTAATCTGTTTAAGAGGCTTCAGGTGAGTAATGTTGAAGGTTACAAGGTGGTGACTGTAAAGATACTTTAAAAAAAAATCATAGCAGAAACAGTGAGTTTAAAACTTTGTAGGTCTGTAAAGTAGAATAAGCACAACTGAAACCTTTTTTCAAATATTTTATTAAGTCTAAGGACTTGTTCTTTTTTAAAAAAAAGACACTCAAAATGTAACCACATTTGAAGTGCCTAGACTAAAAACAATATTTACTGCAATGATATTAGCTGGCAAAAGGTAAAATTCACAACTGCTGAGTGCAGAAAATGTTACTGTAGCTATGAAGACAGTAAAAAGTATCTGTACAGGGGATAAAAGTAATCCTGTTCAGGAACCACCAGTCAGCACTATGAACTGATGGGTTAGCAGAACTGAAAAGCCTCAGTGAGGGTTAGCACCAGGCTACTCACTGTGATCCCGAAAGTGTGACAAGGCATTAAGGGAACATTCACCAGTCACAATCTACCGAAACCCATCCTGAAGAGCACGCTGTGCTATTTACAGCACCTCCTGCAAGGGGAAGGTCGGAAAGGGACAAATATACTCTCACAAATTTTCTAAACCACTGAGTTTCTCGGAGGAGCAACCACAAAGGCCAACTTCAACTTACTGGATCTACTCTCTCTTTCTCAGCTCCTTCTGCAGTCAGAAAAGAAGGAGAGGCTCCTGTGGAGGAAGAGTCAAAGCTCTGTAAGGCCTTGCTCTGAACCAGACCCCTAAGAGGCCTCTCGCTCCCCGCTGGTAACAGAGGGATCGTACAGGAAAATCCGCCGCACCAGACTGAAGTTTCTCTTCTTGGTTATACTTCTCCCACCTCGCCAGCTTTTCAGGTAAAAACCTTATGTTTTGCCACAAACCTAGAGATTTCGTTGTTGTTGTTGTCAATCCCCCTCAAGTGCAGTCAAAGGTCAGTCAAAGAACAAAGCTGAGCACAACAGTTAAATGATGCCAGGAGGCCGATTAACTGAGGTAACAGCAGGTTCCACAGGCTTCTAATCATCTTGCTTTAGGAAAGAAAAAGTAAAAACTTCCAAACCACAAAGTCACAAAGCAAAATATTAAAAACTTCAAAGACACTTGGGTACAGAACACCAGAAGACCATCCCACTGTCTGTGCTGTTTGAAAATTAATGGTGGAAAAGTGAGACTATTTCATACCCTGTTAGTCTGGGAATGACAAATTCAGCACACCCAATGAAGAATCAGGATGGAAAAAAGGAAAACATCATGTAGTTTGAGCCTCCTTTCTACTTCTGTTGTTTTTTGTTTGTTTTCCAAATACCACCCCAAATTTTCTCTACTTCCAAGTTACGTTGAAGTTGCCCTGGACGTGATATCCTGCTTATTACAAACAGTCCAAAGATAAGGACCTAAAGGGGAAAAAAAAAAAGATAACCCAGAAAACAAAGAAGGGACTTTGAACATTTGATTTGTTTCCATGAAATCCACCCCCCTGTCCCCCAGTGCAAAAAAATGAACATCAGCCATGCTCCACCTCTTCTGCTCTCCAATCACCAGGGCCTTCGAGGGGGACCCTGGCGGCATTCGTAAAGCAAACAACACACCAGTACTTCAATCTCTTCTCCTGTTTTCATTGCATATTATCTCCATCTCTCACAAGTTAAGGGAAGATGCTACATGAAGTCTGAATCACACATCAGCATGATTGTCTTTCCGTAACAGTAACTGCACAATTTTTCCAAATCAACAAGAACATTAGTACTGCTTCAGACATCTGAGTTCCTCCAGGAATCTCTTCAGATTCCTGTTGGTTTACCCTACAAACAACACCTTGCAACAACAATGTTGCATTGTGAAACAAAAATCCATGAGTTTTTTTTTTCCAGTTCCAACAAACTCTCAGGTCAAAACCCACCATCTCACTCTAGTAATTTAGTGCCCCAGCCACTTTACTTTAATACTTCTATCTAGCACCACGAAAGACAGGTCACTCTACTCAGTAGGTGCCCAACAAAACCTGATTAAAAGCTGTTGTAACTGAATCTCTCCCCATGCAAATTCGTATCTCATTACCTCTTTTGTCATTTTTCAACTTTACCACCACCCCTCACATTTTGAAGGTGAGATACAACAGTGTATGTTCCAGATCAAGAGCGTATTAATTCCAACTGTACAGCAGCTAAGTCCCTTTAGAGCAAAAATTTACGTTGGAAACTCAAACTGTAATGGTTTTTCCTGAAGTTTTTAGTTCTAAGAAGAGCAGCAGTGCCAGTTGTCACGTGTTTTTCTAGACACAGAAAGGAAAATTACATGCTAAAATAAAAAGAATTATTGTGCAAAATAAATACAATTGACAAATTGCAGAAGTTAAAGTGCTGAACTCAACAATTGAAACATTCTCTTGCTTACCAAAAATTTCTCCGTTTTTGGCAAATTCTGTCACAAGGTACAGCATGCTTTTGGTCTCCATCACCTGTTGATAGAGAAATTGTACATTAAATAACTTGTAGGAAGAGCAAAAAGCAAACAAAGCCTAAGGAGTACTTATTTTCATAGTTTTCTCCTGGTAAAGGGGTGAAAGTCTGTCTTGTACACATACTTCTCACAATTTTTCAATTTGTTTCTTCAAGTTACATTAGCAATTTCAAGTGGAGAATTCCCACAACAGAAACAAACCTACCGAAGAACTTATTTATTTGTCTTCCAGTAAATGCACTTCAAGATAAAGTCTTTGGGTAGCTCTCGCTTGGTACGTGCATTTACACCACAAACACATTTGCAGAGTCTGGACTGACGCATCCTCATGTCTTATCCAAAGATAAGAAAGGCTGCAAGTACACCTCAGTTTGCTCTCTCAGCCAAGCCTCGACCAAAGAAAACCATGATATCCTCTACAGAGATGCTTCTAGCTCACCCTCATTGTAGACGTTAGGTTGAATATTCCCACCCTGCTCTAGCTTACATCGTACCTTTTCTATTTACACACAAAGTTCCATCACCAGGTATTTCAGACTCAGCTCTTTCACTAACATCACATTCCAATTTTCTGTGTATTTCATGCAGATTTCAGTTACTTTTCAGTATCTAACAAGGGCAGCCTAATTGCTACAGCAGAATGAACAAGACCACAATTGACGTGCTTTCAAAAATGTTAAACATGCATCTAATGCAAATCAATTCCAGAAAAGCTGGGCTTATCTCGGACTGCCGATCTACAAGAAGACAACAGGGCAAACTCTTCAAACAGGAGCAGAGAGGAGAAAAAGGGAAAGGATGCTGCTAACCCTACCTGGTAGAGCTTTATAATGTGTGGGTGATCGAGCATCTTCATTATCTGCACCTCTCGGTAGATCTTCTCCAGATTCACAGCATCCAGCTGAGATTTGTCAATGATTTTTATTGCCACCTGTAGCCAAAGAGGAAAAGTGAGATTAAAACTCTCCCCCAAATTTATCAGCAGCAGGTGGGAACAACTGAGGACACAGAAATGTTTTAAAAGACAAAGAACTTTTTAGGAAGTCTAACGATACCATTTCTGGGGTCAAGGTAGTCACTTTGAATTCCACAAATACAAAATGGGTGTTTGAAAAAGAGAAACTGTTGGCTCAACACAAAGAATCAAAACATAGTGGATCCAGTAATTTCAACTGCTATATGCTTGCTTTAATTTCAATTAAAGAGGGACAACTGCAATTAATCCATTCAGGGAAAAACCTCTATGGATACGTCTGTCAGTCAAACCTCACGAACAAGTCTCAAGTAGTTTAGGAAACACATCAGGGTCCTGCTGACTATTTTTAGACAATATCTGCAAAGTGAATTGCAGAGAGTGACACGTGGTTAGGAGACCAAACGTTTTAAACAGAAAAGAGTAAGAAACACAACATTTTTTAAAAGCAAGAAGTAGCAAAAATATAGCTGCTAAAAATCACACAAAGGATTACAATACTAAGACATATTAAATACAAGATGGTGTTTATTCACCCTGAATATCACATTATTAATGCTGAAGCAGGAGCAAACAATGTAAATCACACAAATGCTTCCAATTATAACTGCATTTCACAAGGTATTGAACTATAGGAGACAGCTGTTACGCAGGAGACAAAATCCACAGGAGGTGAACCTCATTATCTCCAGCAAGGCTGATTATGGACCCACCTGAATTCAGAATTAACTGTTCACTGACTTCATTTCAGTGCACTTTTCCTTGACAGCCCAAACCACCAGAAAAATAAGATTCTGCTATGAGCGAGTAAACTCATCTAGCCTTGTAGTCTATGACGAGTTTGGTTTTAAGATGCAGGATGCACTCCTACTTAGAGGCAGAACAAGGTTCTGCTTTTCAAATCAAATATTTTTTAATAGAATTGTTTTTAGATGATGTCTGATTAATGCAGAATTCACTGCCACTCAGTGAACTAGATTTATCAAAAACAATATGCTTTTTAATGAGCCACTACAGATAAAGAAACCTAAAGTTCCGTATCCCTCACCATTAAACACTAAACTATTCCAGGGCCTTTATTTTTCAAAGCTTAGCAGTGGACACTTGGGAAGAAAGCACTAAAAATGCTCTTCAAGCGCTGCTTTCTGACCTCCTCCCCAGCTCTCGTCTTCCATCCCTGCATGACATGCGCCAACTTAGAGGATCCTGATGCCTGATCTTGTCAAAACACGCTTTCCCTTCCAAAAATGTCTCGGAAATGCCTTTGTCTTCTTTCAAAACGCGCTCCTGCTAGCTACCTGTATGTGCAGCACCTCCCCTGCCTGCTCCCGCACGCCGTTACGCTGCGTGCTGAGAAGCGCTCATGAATTGTAATGCCCACAACAGGTCCTAAGAGATTTTGCATCTCCTGTTAAAAGTTTGTCATTTCACTCAGAAGACAACACCTTGAAAACACACAAGTTAACACAGATAACCTGCTTCTGTTCCGACCTGTTACTCTCCCATCCCGCTCCCCTTCCTTCCAGCTCCACCTATTTGCTGCCTGCTGCTCAGTGCACGTATAAAGCTGGATAATAAAGGCCTGGCTTCACTCTTGCAAAGAAATGGGACAGGAGAGGAAGCAGAGCAGCGTGCATCAGAGGGGCCTGTCCCAACACACGGCTCCAGGCTCACGCTGAGCCTGCTCCCCAGCAGCTCCTCTCCCTGCAGGTCTCTTCGCTGGCCCAGGCCGAGCAGCAAACGGCTTCCTTTTTTGGCCTGACTTCATGCCGTGTGGCGGCAAAGGATGCAAACCATCGTTCCTACAGCTTACAGAAAACCCACCACACCCCCCCCTTTAAATCTCCCTAGCCTAATGTAAGATCACACCTAATAAACTGACTGTTTTTTTCCGGGCAGAATTTATTAGCCCGAAGAAATCCCTTTGCTAGAAAGTTGCAAAATATCAAAGAAATCAAAGCAAACCACTGAAGTCAGACCAAGTTCTTAAACATACATCAGGAAATATTTATTAAAAAACAAACCACGTGTCCCATTTCCCCACTTCCTCTAATTTATTTTCTGCTGCCTCTCTGGAAACAACCAGAGACACAAGACGGTTTCTTATTCCTTCTCCACATCTGGCCTGGTTTACACCTGTTATTTGGGTGACCTCCAAAATTAAAAGAAATGGAAACCACTCTTTCTTATTTACAAACCAATGAAAAGATGAATCTGGGGCAATCTTGCATTCCCATCACAAACCGGTGAGGCATCTTTCAGCCGAGCAACAAGCTCTCTCCCATCTTGGGTAAGTCTGGTGTTCTGGATGGTCCAAATGCCTTCTTCATCGACCTAGTGCAATGCAATAAAACCTTGCTGCCCTGTTCAGTATTTAAACTTTCCTGGCACCCCAATTAGTGATTTACACAACGTCCGTCTTGCTAACTTGAGGCATTCACAGCAGCTTCTTTCTTCACCTCCAGGAGCTGGACTCGATGATCCTTGTGGTCCCTTCCAGCTTGGATATTCTGTTCCTATGATTCCCCACACAGACAGCACAGTGCAGAAACCTTGCCTAAAACCCAGCACTTAACTTCTGGACTGCCCCTGCTCCGGTCCATTTAATTCCTCCTTTGTCTCACTGAGCATTTTCATTTATGAAACTCTCTTAAAAAGCAAGAAAAATGAAAATTAAGAAAATGAAAAGAGTAACTGTCTCTTATTTACTCTTCTTGCACATAGGAACGTATGCAGTGCAGAGAAGCTAATAAAAGCAAACCTACACAGGGCTCCAAAGAACAGGGGCTTGGTCTAGCGTGGAAAAGAAAAAAACAGACTGCAAAGTAATAAATAAGGAGTTTTTTGGGCCATTTGAAGGAAGTAACAGCAGCCCACCTTCTGGGGCTCTTGCTGAACTTCTTTCTATCCATTGTACTCCCACCATTTGTTTGATGGACATAAATATTTCTTCTTCCTTCTGTACCTCTCACCCCCCAGAGGAGGCTGGGGGGGCTCTGCAGCTCACAGCTTGCTCTTGCCGCTTTTTCCAAGGAAGCTCGACTCCCATCGCCTCATTCTATTGAATCCATCTAGCTTTGCAAGTACACAGACTCTTGGCGTTTCTTCCAGTATAGTTTGGCACTTCCACAGTTTGCTCTTAAATTTTAAGTATTCCTTTTACTGAAAGTATAAATATTTCAAATACAGCCTGTTACCACTTCCAAGCCCGTCTCCCCATGTCTGTTGCCAGCTTTCTCCAGATACCACGCACAACTCAGAGCGCTGCAGCTCCCAGCTCCTAACATCCGCAAGGAGTTCCCATCAGCTTTTAACTTTGCTGGCCCAGATTACAGAAGTATCGATTGCCCCAGAAAAAAAAAATAGATATAACTCATTTCTCCTTCTTCACTTTCAAAGATTGAATACTTCCACCGAACAGCTCTCTCTAGGATACACACAAAGGCATAGATGTGTTGTCTACCCACCTTAGCTCAATCTCAAACACCTGAAATAATCCTAAGAGCAGTTCTCCACTAATCAGGAATATGTTACCTAAGATGCAAGAGGAAATCAGGCAAAATAATGAAGCCGTATTTGCACTTTAAATAGGGTCTTAATTAAAACAAAAAGCACATTAGAGCAAACCGCATTCTGCCTTATAATGTGGAATTACTTGGTACTATTAAGCAGTTGTTTTTTGAACACAGAGTAAGAGCGTGTGGCTACTTGAAGGGGAAAAAAAGGTACTGGCAACCCTCGTACAACTCTCAATGTGCACATTATGTACATGCACACAGCAGCAGGCTTCTATGTGAAAAGAAGCACAGGAGCAGCTGGCACCGCTGCTTCTGCAGTCAAATGCAGATGAGATTCTCAGCCTATTCTCCATCTTCAGCTCTCGCGCATCTCGTCAGGTCCCGAGGAGGTTTAGAAAAAAAGCACTTGGAAATACTTAAAATCCAGCCACTTCTTCACAATGACACGGGAAGGAACAGTGCATTCAGCAGCAGCGGCTCATTTGTGTCCGTGATCTCAGCTGTGTCACGATGACAGGAAAAGGGGAAGTCATTCTTGGAGGTGGAGAAGCTGCTTCAGGATGGGGAAGAGTTTCCTAAATGAAAAGTGTGTTTTCTTCCTGAATATACAGCTCGCTAACAACTACCAGTGTCTTAGAGAGATGCTGCAGCATCACTTTGATCTGAGAGCAGTGCACAGAGACTGCATGCAGCAATGAGTTCTCATTTCTCTGCTATGCTCAATCATTACCTCAACACGAACAAACTGACTTAACACATGCCAGATTAAGGACAGTTACACAGATTCTGTGATTTTAGTGTTTATTTTTTAAATACAGGTTATCACATCTCCTAAAAATAAAAAAAAAAAATACAGCCAAGCATGACATATGAATATGTACTACAAGCCGACTTCAAGGTCACTAAAGAAAAAAGGGAAAAGCAGAAATTCTGTTAGGCTGCTCCTTCCCTTCTCTTCCCCCCTTGCCCATTTTTGCTGCTTAAAAAGTTACAAATGCTGGAAAGATATGTTGGAACATTAATTTAGAAAAATAATAATAGGAATAGCACACGCTTCCTTCCTTCTTTTGCTAGAGAGCTAGAGAACTGGAGTTTGCTCAACCCTCATCTGGCATCTGGGAACTGAAACTGTCAAGCAGCAAAGCTGCAAGGCTTGTTAGAAGTTGCTCTATCCTTCGGCCGCTCCAGGTTTCAATTTCCGTTGGTTTTGCATCATCCATTTAATTCTCTAACCAATCTTTCCAAGAACATCCCCCCAACGTGGCCTGACAAGTTAACACACACAAAGAAGTTCGTCCACGTCAGTGTAAGCTTTAAGGTTCACCCAGGTTAGAGAAATTCAGACTTGAGTTGCTAAACCCAGTGCATCAGAGAAGTAAAAACGAGGCATTAAAATTGGCACGTGTCTTTCTGCAAGCTGGAGCAACTCCAGCTTGCAACAGCGGAGGGTTTGGCTAGCAGGGACGTGTGAAGCGTTACCTGCCGGAGGCTGCAGCCCGGTGTACCTGCGGGGCTGCTCTGCCCGCACAAGCGCGTTCCTCCTGTGCCCCTTGCGACACATCCACAGAGCCCACGGCTGCAAACAGATCTGCACCCGGAGTCTTTTTTGGCAATAGCTTCATTTTCCCACTGAGTTACTCCACTAAGCCAAACCGCTGGCTGCATAGAGCAGGGAGCTGCTCTCTCTACTTTATCACTCACTTTTACGTGTTCCTCAGCACAGGCACTTGCACATAAACCAGCCTCCCAGCTCCTACCAGGACTGGGACTTCTCAGAGACAAGCATGAATCACCTGTAACGTTAACGGACAGCTAAAAGCATCACTGCCCCGTGAGGAACTATCACTCCAAAGCGCTTAATTTTCATCTGAGAAGCGGCGGCCAGCACTCTCCTGGGGGTGACAAACCCCAGGGGATGTTAGGTGCAGAGCTCTGGGGGTGGGAGGGACGTGATTCCACCACGCAGATCATTCACAAGGTCTTGCCAACATCTTTAAAGTGCATTGCTTTTTGCTACCTTCACCTATTGGCAACAGCAAGCAAAAGCTTCTCGCTACCATTCATATTTTACACCTCATCATATTTCACTAGAAGCATACACACCTTCCTAAACTTTCCTTTTCCAATCATTTTGTCTTTCTTAGGCTCTTCTTCCAAGGAAAAAAAAGCTTATTTGTGCATGTTTCATTAACAAAAGTTACTCTGGGATCACAGGATTTCTTGGCAACGTGATAAATAAGCATGGCAGGAAAACACGTGTCATTAACTCAAATGGCAACAAACACAAACAGGCAGCAACGCAAAGGTCACATTCAGCCACACAGTTCCCTCCGAGGCACCCGGCATGGTCTGTCATTAAGGAGCGTCACTACAAACACACACTGCATCCCCCCACTTTCGTCTACTATCGCATTTTTCTGTTTGACTATTTAATCATGCAGTTTCATTGTTGCGTTGATGTAGGACTCAACTTGCAGTTCCTGGGTTTGCATTCACACAAGACAGGGTATCTTTTGCTTCAGGCCTGGTTTCTTTTTATTTTGACTTATGTTTTGATAACAATTTATGGCTACTATATTTACTGTTTTCAGTTCAAGTTACAACTCCATATTCTGATACATATTTTCCATAAAAAGGATGGATTCTTTACATACTCCCTAAATTACGTCCTTTCAAGATGGTAAGATGCCATCTTTTCTTTTAATCTGACAGTTGCTGGCTAGTCAGTTATGTAAAAAAGCAAGCAGATATATTTTCCTATGTCAAAGCCACCTAAAACATGGCTTCCAAGTACCTACAGTAAAAAGGTTTGGGATTCGGACAGTTCAAACAGGAAGATTCAGGAGGATCTCAGACAGTGGAAGAGCTTCTGAGCAGGTCTCAAGAGCAGCACACTGCAGATCTTCCTGCAGAACAGACCTGATGGTGAGTTTGTGCCAGGACCTAACCAGCTGCACGTTATTCCACTGGAACTTTAATAGAGGCTGTCCTACTCTGCACACAGATGAACTGAAAGGTTAGCAACACAAGAAACATCAGCTACGGTTCAGAACAAGCCTGGAACAAGAACAGTCTTCCACCAAAAACAGCATAAGCAGGACTTGTACTTCCCTACGCGCGCAGTCAGCTAACACTAAATTAAGTGAGGTTGGCCCAACCTTGAAGCACTTATTTGAAGTAGTTCTTGGCTAGAACTAGTTTCCCCTGACATCACCAGAAGTGCTCTTGATAGGGTTCCTCTTCCTCAAAGACCGTGCGAATACTTCCAGCAACTACCTCGGCCAAGTTCCAGGCAACGTGCTTGCACCTCCAGCTGCAGAAAGTCAATGGAGCTGTACTGAGGAATGCAAGACCTGGATGCAGACCCCTAACATAGGCAGATCTGCTGTGAAAATGGTGCAGGAAAAGCTGCAGACCAGAGTCCTGGCTCCTCAGATAAAGGAAAGCTGGCTGAGAAAAGTCAAGCTCGCACCGATTGGGATGCACGGGAATTTAGTGGTATCTTAAAGTGCAGGTGGGGAAGTCACACTGGACCAGGGAGCTGTTAATCGCCAACAAATACACGTTCTAAAATGCCAATTTCGACCTGAGATTGAAGTTTTTATGCCCATCGCACAGTCTGCCAGGGAAACAAGAGCTGCAGAGTAAACAACCACCTACAGCCTGCAAGCGAAGCACTTCGAAGTTTGGCATGTGGCAGCCAACTCGGGAGCGGAGCGCCCCAACGCCGCGAGGTCTTTGCTCAACTCCCCGGCGATGGCGAGGAAGGATTTAAGGGCGATTACCGCTTTGTTGGGCAAGCGGAGAAACAAGAAATGGAATATTTGGGATGCAAGGCTCGCCTGCCGCGGCACAGCGAGAACAATGTGTTTGTTTTTGTTAGAAGTCCAAACTAGGGGCGTTTTTAATTGCTGCGAGGAGCGAGCTTACCACCTAAGCGCCCGGTAACCGGATCGCTTCGGGTGTTTTCAGATTACTGACCTCAAAAAAATGGGATTTTGGGGTTTTGTTTGCCCACCAACCCCTTCCTCCTGGTGCAGGGCATTGCGGGCTGCCCTTCCCGGCAAAGCACCGGGGCCAGGGGGCGACCCCAGCCGCTGCCCCGCGTCCCCCCCCCCCCCCGGGCTCCGGGGGTCGCACAACGGGACCGGGGGGGACCGAGCCCCCCGGGGGGCACCGAGCCCAGGGGAAACCGAGCCCCGGAACTGGGGGGGCACCGCCCGGAGCCCCCTCCCCAGGCCGCGGGGCTGCAGGCCGCTGGGGATACGGCGGGGACTCGTCCCCGGGGGGCACCGTGAGGGGACCGGGAAGGACCGGGAACACCGGGGACGGACCGAGGGCACACGGGGGAACACCGGGGGGGTCTCCGCTCACCTCGCTGCGCGTGATGCGGTGCCTCGCCAGCTTGACCACGGCAAAGTTGCCCTTGCCCAGCGTGCCCTCGATGTCGTAGAAGCCCACTCGGACGGCCCCAGCCCCGGCCCCGGCCCCGCGGGGCAGCGGCAGCAGCGCAGGGGGCGGCCGCCGGGGCTCGGCCATCACCATGCTGGGGGCGGCGGCGGCTCCGGCCCGGCTCCGGCTGCGGCCCCGCGGCCCCGCCCCGCCCCGCCTGGCTCCTCCCGGTCCCCCCCCCCCCCCCCCCCCCCCCCCCCCCGGCCCCGCCCCTCTCGTCACGGCCCGCGTCAGCCCGGGCGCGGCGTCGCCGTGGCAACCGTGGTCAAAATGGCGGCGGGTGGGAAATGGGGGGAATGGGGGAATTTGGCGTCGCTTGGTGGCCCTCCTGCAGCGAGCCTCGCAGTGCTCCTGCCGCTGTGTACAATCACCGTGTCGTTACCGCCCCGCTCGTCCCCCAAATAAGCCCTGGCAGTGACTAAGGGGGGTTAGTCAGCCATCCACCCTTCACGGTGCTGGATGGGTACGTGAGCAAGCTCCCCGTAATCCTGCCTGCACGGGGCATGATGCAACCCCGAGCTTGTGAAACTTCCCTCCTGCTCACCTACCTGACAACGCCTCGTGGCGGTTCCAGAAACCCCAACCACCATCCAGCCAGTCATCCTAGCACGAGGCAAGCTCACGATGTTAAAAGTAGCTTTTCCTTCTAAATCCCTGTGTTGTGCTGCTCTGTACCAGGAGGAAGGGGGCTGACAGAAGAACAGAACATTGCCTGGTACTTGGTCGCAGTCACATACATAGCTATACAAAATTTTAGTAGTCAAAAATTACTTTGCTGCTGCCCGCTTTTATCCATGTAAAACTTAACAACACTGGTCCAGTATCAGTTATAAATTATTTTTCATTTGCAAGAGAAAACTTCGTTTGCAGAAGCTTTCTTGTGCCGCACAGCATAATGGCATTTCTGGCCCGAAAATTCAAGTTGCAAAAGCATTCCTTCGTGCCGCTGCTGGAGGAACGGCAGTCACAAAACCACTCTTTGTACAGAGCCACTGCTGGCTTTTGCTGTGCTTCATGGAAGGTAATTCAAGTGCCCCTCAGAACACAGTATTATTTTTTTTTTTCTTGGACAAAACAAGAGGAGCACGTCCAGGCAATTTTCAACAGCCCAATGACACCAACTGTGGAGCACACTTGCCCTCTAGTGGCTACGGCTTCTGCCACAGAGCCGCGGTGCTCTGCTAAGGGATGTCAAAGATCAGAAAATTACCTTTTCCTCACCCAGGCATCCCGTTAGAACAAAAGCACTGCAGATGGATAAGCGAAGGAAGGCACACTTCGCCGCCCAGTAAGATTTTACAGTACGAGGGGGAAAAAAAAACACCACAAAGGTTTGAGATAAATCTCCAGTGGGGATTAGGCACGTAACCCAACACTATTCTTTAAAGTTAACTTTAAATTTTCTTAGCTGGTTTATCCTCGGTGTGATTTTAGGAGTGGATTTCAGCAGTGAGAATGTGAATTTAATAGAATAGATTTAAACAGAGCAGCAGCTTCCTTGTATATCCTGCTAAGGCTGTTTCATGGGAGATTTTCCTTTTATCAGGATTAAACTTGTAAACGCAGTTCACCTTCTTTCAGACCCACCTCTGGCAAGCACTCAGTGCCAAATAAATGCTGCCACCTATCTGTATTTCTACAGGCAGATGCTTTTTAATTTCTTGTTTTCCTTTGTGCAGAAGGTTACGTGCCTAACAGAGGTTACAGTGGCTTGTGGTATAAGGAAACCAAGCCAGGTTAAGAACCAGCACTGCCATCGATACCTGGCGTGGTGGATTAGACACATGCATTCTTACTTGCACCTAATTCCAGTCCAGTCACTGGGTGGCATCACTTCTGGCAGAGTCTGTAACTTTGGGCCACCTTTCCGATCTGTAAAATGGGGGAAAAGACACAATGCTAAGGGGTGCTAAAGTATTCCATTTTCTCTCTAGGGCCAAACTGGTGCAAGACATCGTTCACCAGCAATGAAACTCCAGTGTGTTAGAGTGCTGCATAACCTCCACAGTGACTCAGTGGAAAAGCCATTTCTTGGTGCTTAAAATAAGCATAAGAATGCTTCACCATCAGTAAGAGATGTTGCAGGCAAACAAACTGCTGCAAGAATGTCACGTGCAAGCTGAAGGTTTTATAAGAGAAATCAGGGAAACAGACTTCTCTGGTAAGTTACAAGTGCTGGAGTACCCAGCAGCTGATTTTTAAAGCTTTCTTATTTTGTATTTTAATTTTGGCGTCGATTTTCCTTGGTACCAATACCAGGCTGTGTAGGGGATTAAGCCACTGACAATAATAAGAGTTGCATTCAAGGAACTGCAGTTTATTACAAGCTGCTTTGTAACAGATTAGGGCAAAATTGTTCCAGATGAGAAAAGTAAAGCTGGCCAGAAAGGTTTATGGCACCATGTAAAGCAGAGAGGAAATTTCTCCCTACGATAACTCAAAAGCTATGCAGTTTCCCAGTACGAAAGCACGCTTTCTCAAGAAGTTACTACGAATGCATTTCAAAGAGAGACAAATATTACAGTTAACTCAATTCATCACATTTTAGAGGCACTGGCAAGAGCTGATTTTTGGAAGAATGTTAAGTTTTGCATATCTTTCACTCCCTAGCCATCTCTTTTCACAAGATCTGTTTTGCAGTACAATCTGGCCACAGTCATGTAAAAACAATATCCCCAGAGAAAAAGCAACAGGGCATGGGCATTTCAAAGAATTTCAATTACCCTTATTGCAAAAAGAATTTAAATTTTGTTTCTCATCACAATCAGCTGTTCTGCACAGAAGATAGATCTTTTGTTTTTACAACAAATTCAGATAGGAGGGAAAACAAACTCACACTTCTGCTTACCTTTTTAATCTCAAAATCAGACAAGACCCCTGAGAAAAGAAAAGTAGTGACTGTGATTGGACACCATGGACGTTAATTTCCAGCCCAACACAATTTAAACAATACAAACCCTCTGAAAATGCAACCTGTGTGCACAAAATGAGGAAAGGACATAAATAGCCTTACTCAGCCCCCATTACTAATAAAGCACTAATTTGGGTCACTTGTGCATGACTTAATACCTACTTAATCTATCTCTGCAGTGAAGTAGCTGGCCTGACTTCAGAGACACTGAGCACATGCAGCTGAGTTTGCCTGACTTTGATAAGTCAGTAACTCAAAGACTAGGGCACACATTTAGTTGCCAAAATAAGGCTTTACATGTTTACACACCTAAGCTCCAACATCTGGCTTGAGTTTTTTTCTCTCATTTCCTGTTTTTCAATGCCTAAAAGATGCTTAGAGCCTGCCAAAAGGGGGGAGGGGTGGGGAAAGACAAAACACCAAGGCTGCTAGACTAGAAGTGGATACACACAATTGCTTAATAAAAAAACATTGATCACTGCTTTAGAAAACCTGAAGATTGGTAGCACCCAGCAACTCCCCTTCACCAGGATTTTGCTGCTCAGGGGACATGGTTAACTGGGTATCATTTTCAAAACAGGCAGAAGAGTTTTTGTTTGTTTGTTTTTTAAGAATTACTTCTTTGTTTCAAGGCTTGATGCTGTACTGCTGCCTGCTGAAGGAGCAGCTTCAGATTGGCACACACACAGTTACGCTGCAGGTATGCAGAAAAAGTGTTGTGCACAGAACCCTTGCCTATAACATTCAGGAAGTGGGAGAAGCAGTTGTGGCAAATGACTGAAGTATTTCCACGCTTGCAATACACAGCAATAGCACACAGCCCCAAAAACGTCTTCCTGAGTATTTATATTGGCAGAGCATGCTCACAGCCACGTCCTGCACTCAGTTCTGCTGTTGTTTCAGTCCCACAAAACACTTTCTGCCAAAGCTTTTGGCACATCTTTGCTTCCTGGTGGCCTATGCAAATCGGTTTTGCTTCATTTTCCTATTTATTTCCATGCGATGAAGAACAAACTTTGAGTGAACTCTGTCAAGAGCTAAAATCATTTCAGATGCTTTACAGAGTTGTGTGTAAGCAAAACGACACTCTCAGAGTTGGGAATATTCACCTGCAGAGCAATAGGTGAATGATATTTCTGTTCCTGCTTGGCATGCTTTATTTGCTTGGTCATTCTCCCTCCATTACCTGGTCTCTAATGAAAGAAAACAAACAAAAGACTGATCCAAAACCTAGAGTTTAGAAAGTCCTCAGAATTTCTTGATGTAAAGCAAGACAAAGCAGCTACAATGTTTTATGATCTGAGTTATGTATTCTGAATAGTTTTGGCCTCAGTAACCATTTCATAGTGTCAAGGTTGCCCCAACCCGCTCCTTTCTTTTAGCTCTGCATTGCATCCTTTATGCCCTCAGGCAGAACTCACCCAGTAGAAGCCTAGCACCTCACCACATCATATTTACTGTCCGTTGCTGTGTACACCAGGTAACCCAGACCAGGGAAAGTCTTAATTAAAACATTCAACTGGGGAAAAAAAAAGATTTATGGAAATCTTTCCTTGCCCCACTATTGCAGGCTCTTAAATAGGCGTGTTTGGTTGAGAAATGACCAAGAATTACATGACAACCTTCAGGACTGCTTAAGACCCCACTCAGTAAATCTGAACTAAAGATGTAACAGGGCTATAAAGATTGGACAGGGCTACAGAGCTTGAAAATTTCCCTTGGCTGTTAAATCATAACACTAAGGATAACCTTCAGTGACTAGTACTGCAGTAAACACTGTGTTCAGAAGTTGTATGCTTGAGACCTATAGACAAAAGTTTTGTTGAAAAGTTGATAATTGCAACTAATACTGAATAGCAGGTTTATTTTTTTTTTAATCTAGATCGGTAAATAGGAATTTACTATTTTTATTTGGCTTGTGAAAAGGTTGAACATGATCCAACAGGATCAAAACATTACTTGCTATACAGAGGGTCAGGTACCAGAACCGTTCAATCAAACCATGTCTTTAATACCAAGTTTTTAAATACATAATGACTTAGTCCAGGCACGCTTCAAAATTGCTCCACAGATATGCTGGACAAGAAAATTAAAATTCTGGCAATTACAAGGCCTTATTACTGTAGTCTCAAAATCAGTTCGGAGTCACTCATTTTCCAATTCCAAGCATTCCTGGAAGTCTGTGAAATGCTGTTATTCTCATTTGTCGTATGGGACTGAGGCACTGGGTGGCTAAGATCAGATAGAGTATAGAACTGAATCCAAGTGGCCCCAAATACATCAGAATGTCCTAACTGCTTTTTCTTCAACGCAGATGTCCAGCTTCCCAGTGTTTGACACGGTTGTGTGATACTCCCACTTCTCTCTCAGTCCAATGGGATACAGTCAAATAAAAACACCAGTTAAGAAACAGCTCCATTGCTCAAGTAATTGAAAACAGAATAAGTGCAGACAAAGCAAAATGAGCTGCTTTACTCAAAGCTGAACATATTTGCCTTCAGAATATATTAAAGATGTATGAAACAGCTGAGACATCAGAACAGACAGAACAGAAATGTTAATGGCCTAACCTCACAAAGCTTTCTACACACACAGCTATGAGCATGCAAAGATTTCCAGCAAGAATCTGTGCAGCTCTGAATGCAAGCCTCCGAGCATGTTCCTGACTTCAGTATTAACAGCTGGTCTCAATTCACATTAGAAACTCAGACTAGTTTTGTACTTAAAAAAAATAATAAAAAAAAATCAAATTCCAGAGGCCATACTACCATCAGTACATCGTGGCCACTGACTTGGCCTCAAAGTCTGCCCGTTGCTGCAGAACTTGTGCTCCAAACCCCACGCATTCATTTAGCACCAGTGTGCGCAGGTAAGGACAACCACCTTTAAAAAGCAGAAGAGCAAAACAACACTGTGCTGCCTGTCTATAGCCTGAAGCAACTGGGGAGCACGGGAATGGACTGTGCCTTTTTGTTTCAGTGGGGGAGTCTTGTATTTGTAAGTGTATTTTCAGTTTTGCAAGCCTCATACTGACATCAAACATCTTACAGAAAATAGTCCTTTATGCAACTAGTGTGCTTATTTGATACATCTGAATTCCCTTCCCATTCTTTCCAGAAGCCTTGAAAATTGCACGTACTTCCAGCTTCCCACAGGCTAACTTTTACAGCGGCGTTCAGGTAAAGCAAGCCCATATCCAGCAGCACATGGGATTTTGCCTTGAATATATCCAGCTCAGTACACTGAGTTGAATCTATGTTTTTATCCAAACTCCTCTCCTACTTAGCTGCACTGACAAATGACTTTGCCACAGGAGTTAGGTGCAAGTTCCTATGGAGATTGTTGTAGGCAGGCCTTATTTCTGAGACACAAACATTGATCTGACCATGTCTCGTGAACAAAGCACGTCCGAAAGACCTCACCAAAAACAAGTTAATTATGACCCCAGGTTGTCACCGTTGCTCCTGCGCCCCCATTCACAGCATTTCTTCTCAAACATATATAGTGATGCTCTTTACTATGTGGCATCACAAATTACAAGCCTGTATGGGAGATGCTGGTATCTCCTCTTCCTGATGCACTTCCTAATGCACTACAAGAAAGGAACTGCTGTCTGTCACTTAAGCCAAATTAGCACATCTCTGGACAGCTAAGCAGGCTGTAGTAGTTTCCAATAACAATTTCCAAGACCAGAAAGCTTTGGAGTACACCGTTCTCTTCCTTGAGCGTTGGAGTGACGTCCCCCATTGCTTGCTTTGTGATTCCTTTTCCCAGAAAGACAAGTGAGGGGACACTTAGCATTGCACTTACTGAGATTCTTTAAAAACCAGCTTAAAGGTGCAAATAACACACTTCTGTGCTATGACTCACATATGCTACCTTAGCAGTAAGAACTAGGAGGGAAAGGAGTAGAAACCAGAGCACTCTCCTACTGAAGTGCCTGCCAGGGTCGTAGGGAAGCCACACAGCTGGGACAGGCTGGCATAGGAAGGATGACCACCCTGCAACCACAGCAGCTTCCTTTAGGACACCTAGGAAAAAGCAAGTGTGCCCAGTGATTGACTTCTGACTTTCAGTGCCTCTGAAGATGTGCGGGTCAGTTTAAATAAATAGGTATTTTGTATTGTTCTTTAATTTCAAGGACATTAATACTCTCTTCTTTGGAGTGCAAAAAGTAATCAAGACTTGAGCTACTGCTGGGGCAAAATGGGGGTTTGATGCAGAGCAAGATATATAAATACTTTCCAGTTTGGATCTTTAAAACCCGTATTCTTTCAGAGAAAAAGAAGAATACAGGGATGATGCAAAACCTGCATACCTCCCATATGCTATCTTTCAAACAAGTGCATGGGGAGGGCAGGTTAACTTGTGTTGACATTCACTCTGTCATCCACATTTCAGGCTTTTTTGTCCATTTCCTTAATATCCATAAATCTCATTCTCCACCCAGGCTGATTCCTTGCTCCTCCCCACACGATCTCCACACAGTTCGTAGATATCATTGGTCACAAAACCACTTTCAGTACTAGCCAACGTCACAAAGCCGCTCGACGTGTTCATTGCCACATCATCATAATCCCTGGAGAAGCTGTCGAGCACCTGCTCTTCTTGCGTGCGGAAGGAAGAATTCTTAATGTCAGGTCTGGTTCCAGCCAGATCTGCTTCAGATTGCTTCTTGATTACTTTGTAAATCTCCAGGTTTGGACTGTTCCTCCTGTGATTAGAGAGCCAGGCATCTTCTTCCTTTGGGCTTGCTTCCATTTGATCCCGTCTCCTGAGGGTTGGAGGAAAGAGGACAAGTCTAACATGTTCTTTTAGAGGCAACCAAAACTACACCACACCTCTCTTAAAATAATCTAAAGATGACCCTCGAGGAAAGCTGACGTTCAGAGCCTGGACTCAGGGTGACATTTGTTACTCAGAGTTCCAGGTGTGTTGGCACACTGCGAGCTCAGGGCTGACACCCCCAACACCACAGCCACCACCCCACCGAAGGTACTAGGCACCCAGGGAAAAGCAAGAAGAAATTGATCGATATTATTTGATCCAACCACACATCCTCTTATTTCTATTAGGTTTTCACTTTTGAAGGGGATCTTCTGATATTTCAAATCTCTTCTTTAACAAAGAAGCTTAAATGCTAACCCTCCATAATCACTTTGTTTTACATTATTCCCTAACTACTGACTCTGAATAGAATAAAATAACATGATTTTTTTTATTATTATTATTATTTAAAATGTTATCCATAGGTAACTTGGCCTGGAGAATCCATGCTACTTTTTAAACATTTGACTGAATGCAGTCAGCTCCAGAGCATCTTAGAGAAGTCTGTAGCTAGCTGTAAAATTATTGTCTGGACAAGATATCGCAAGTTCACTTATTACAGAACAATGTCACTTGCCTCTTTGCAAAAATCCAAAAACAGAAGATGGCTGTAATGACCATCAGGAGAAGCAGCACGGGAATGCTGGGAATGAGGATGTAGGCAAGACTCTGAACAGGTTCTGGGGTAAAAATGAGATTCCAGCTTTTATTCACTTCCAGTTGCATTTGACATGCACAGAACTTCATAGAAAAAACAGTTACACAAGGCAGCACCATCACACCTCAACGGATTTCTAGTCTTGTTCATAATCTAGCATTTTCTACACCCTTTCAAAGGCAGCAGCTCCAGTAGACTGATCATCTTGTAAAACGGGTTAAAATAAAATAAGCTCAAACCCACACACGATGAGAAACTAACCCTTATTCTGTCTCACTGTGAGGGGGCACCAGCAGCGCGAGTTAGGGATATGCTGTCTTCTGAAAACTTACAAACCAGAAGTTTTCAGAGAGTGGAGTGTTATGACCTGAGAATTTGTAGGAGTAAGTCAGCATGGTAAGAAGGAACAGGAAGTTTTTAGTAGTTAACAATAAGCTTACTAACAAAATATTAACAACTCTGACCTTCAAGAGCGATTCAATAGATTTAAAGTACCTTTTTCAGACCTTAGGTACTTTGCTGTAGACTGGGAACATTTTGGCAGTGAAAGCAATCATTGAAGGCTTGTACTGGAAAAGAGTTGCAGGAAGGTGTCCCTGCCCCCCTTGAGAAGCAGTTGCCTAAATTCAGACTTCTACATTTCAGGTCAAACACTTCAAACTGAAGTCCCACGTGAGATGTGGGCCTGAGATAGAGAGAGGCCAGGCCAGGTGTTGAATGAGCAGCATACCTTTGGCTCCTTTCACTGTTACATTGGCATCTTTCTTAGGGCGTTCTTCTGGGAATACCGGATTGAAGGGCTCTGTTGTGACATCTGGAAAGAAGCGTCTTAGTTAATATTGCAGGTGTTATTTCCAAGAGCTTAAGAAACATGAAAGATGAGGGTGAGAGGGGATGGGATAGACTGCAAGCTGCCAAGAGGTGTAAGGTGTACTGGTGCTCTTCCGCTGAGCTTTCTGCAGCGTTCCAGCAGCCCCGGGTACTGCACCGACAGCAGGACTGCGCTTCTGCAGGCTGGGTTACAGAATAGATGGAGGGAGATGCAAACCACAAGGATGCCTCTTGCTCATGGACTTTACAGTCTGTGAGGGTCCTTGACAATGAACGTTAACAAAGGATTTCTACTGAAAGTTAGCACAGTGGTAAGAAAAGCCCTAAGCAAGTACTTGTAACTGACCTATCGGAGAGTTCTCTTTTGGAGCAGTTGTCGGCTTCTCTAAAAGAAAAAAAAAGATAAGTTTCCTTATAAGTTTGAGCAGAGAGACCAAGTGTACAGAATGTTGTCCAAGCAGCACCCTTCTTATGTTCTCTCCCTCTCGAGCCCCATTTGAGATCTCAAATATTTTATAAAAATCTCAGAATCCGTAAGTCACAAGGCAAGTACCTACAGATATTAGATACTTGAGATAGTTTTTACATCGATACCACAATCTCCTCATACCTCCTCTTGGGGACTGGGAGCAGGTTGTTTTTTAAAGCTACAGAATGACTCATTACCAAGAGAATATTTGCAAATGAAGTTATTTTTCATGTTGCATCTGTCGTCATTCCATTGAAACATGTAAGGACCTCCAACACCTGGTGGGGCAGATGGCTGGTGGTACATGACAACACAGATTTCACTCCCACAGGACGGCTCATCTACATACCAGTTCCTAAGAAAACACAACAAACATATTAAGTAAGACCTGAAATCACTTTCCATCATACTGCAGAAGCCCTGCGAGGCTGAGGAGAGCTCAGAACTTTGACTTTCAGCGCACACTATCAAAATAATTTTGCTTTCTGGCCTCAGTGCCCACTGCCTACAAAACTGACATGCATTTAATAAGAAAATGAAATAGGTAAGACAGAATCTGTTATTTTTTTGACTAGGAAACTGATAACGCAAAAAGAAACCTTTTTGAAAGATAGGTTGTAATAAACTTCACCACTGGAAAACTTGGAAGGCCTTTCCACACGGGATGTAGGAAGCAGGCTTCACTATCTAACAGTCTATAATACAACCATTACTGAAAAGGCATTTTAGGCATCTCTAAGAAGCACTTCTAAGATTATATGTCCTGATTTTGAAAAATGTTCAATACCCACTGATTTTGGAACAAGCAGTATTCTGCATGCCAAGCACTTCTTGGAGGCTGATCCTATGCTGTAGAAATACTTCCAGATACGCCAAGGTATTCAACATGAGGGAAAATCACACATGTTAAAGCAATAATGTTTCAATCATCATATCCCTGTACTCCCTTTCCTCCCAACACAACCCTACCACCACCCCACTTCCCCCTGTCAAGAAAACACATCTTTTCCTTGGCTCAGTTACTCAGTTTTATTCAGTTCTATCCAGAGCAACTAAAATCTCTTATGGGTTCCCATAGCAGTTAGGTGACAAGTTGCTATAAAATATTTAATAACATTTGGGTAATTTCATTAAATTAATGGTTCAATGACTAAATGCGGCGTGAAATTCACGATGATTAGTGAACATTGTATAGGTACATTAGTTTGTTTTTCAAGACCAATTACAGGTTTGATAGTAAACATCTACCAGGCAAAATTCTTTGGCCTGAAGTTCACTGTAGAGCTGGCGCCTTATTGCCAAGGCTTTCCTCAACCCACCAATATTTAGAGCAGATTCTCCTCTATTTTGATACCACAAAGGCAGACCTTCTGCTCCAGGATTCAGTAATATCTTTTGTCTAGAAAACTGTCATTTATGCTTGAAATCAAATCATAACTTAGCAGAACTTTTGAGGCTAAACAAATTGTGGTTCAATGACGAACAGAAGTGTGCAAGCAGTGAGAACAACTCCAGCGAACTTGGATTAATTATTGAATCATCTGGGTAGGATGAACAGCTCTCTGGAGATATGACCACTCTTCAGTGACTACAGGAGGAACGCATATGACAGCTGAGACAAAAATCACTTGATTCTTTTGAAAGAACCCTTCCTGATTGCTAAAGGCAAGTGACAGTCCCTGACCAAGATGCTGCCCAGTCAGTCGCACTCCCCGGTACCTACCGGAACTTGGATGAGCTGCCATCCGTCCAGGAATAGAGGTTCTGACAGTCTGTGCTGTTGTCCACCTCTGCCTTTTTCCTCCTAAGCCCTATCCAAAAATCTCCATCAGAAGCTACGAGACTCTCAATAAATTTTTGAATCAGTCCTTGCTCTGCTTCAGTTTCAATACTGACTAAGTGTCCACCATCAGCCCTGCAAGCAAGGTGCGCTTCTTCATAGGTGACCCTGCGTGAAGCATCGTGAAAATAAACCGTTTTGTAGCACGGTCGCTGCGTTCCACCCCGGCAAACTGTCTGTCCTGCGGAAATGGAAAGAAACATGTTACAGAAACCGTGCCTGATAATACCAAAAGCGGACAGTGATACTTTTATTTGGCTGAACTTTGCACTTTGTGACAGTTCATATGGAGAATACAACAGAGGTAAAAAGCCTCTTGGCTTGGAATGGCAAATGGCATCTTCAGACTTTATCTTCTGGAGGTAGCAGTTTCAGTCATTCTGCACAGCAGTGCTCGTGTCCTGCACACCTCAGCCTCCCCACGAGTCTTCTGCAATTTGAAGACCCTGGAATTTCCTTACAAAGAAGTAACGTTGTGCCACAGAACAAGCTGACCCGTGCCGCCTTTATAAAAAGGCTTCCTTTACAAGAGTTCAAGGATGCGTCTCCCTCTCTACCCCCACCCAAAAGGGGCTTCAAATGGTTAAGATTAGAGACTCCCTTCTACATGCAGACATAGCAACCATTGAGCTTCTGGGCTCGAACAGTTTCATGGTGTGTACCGCAGTGTATCAAGGTGCATTCAGGCAGCCCGACTCGTAGGCAGTGCCCTGCTTTGCAATGTCACTGACTGCCCGGCGCCTGCTTCATACTGTCACACACCAAGGACTCATGCATGAAGCAGCACGGCTTCTGTTGATTATAAGGAAAGTAAAGATCAAAGTGGAAAGATACATAATCTAAAATTATACACTTCTGTTTCTCAACACAAGAGTCCCAATATTTAGGCTATGGAAACAAACAGTTTTGTTTTGCGTAGTAAATATTTATTTTCAAACACCACAGACACAATCTGCTAACCTCCATGCTTTTATAGAAGAAAACGGTTTAGTGACTGCAAGAGAAAAAGCAACATTTGTCATGTACTCAAGAACATGCACAGACAGGTCACTATAAACCCATCCACGGGATTTTTGCTGGCTTTTCTTTGCTCTTCCATGTCCTAGCATGGCTACTCTGAGACTGGAAGTTCCAACACCTTTCAAAGTGGAGCTTTTAAACAGTTAAATACTCGCAGAGTCTGCTAACATCTTAATAAGAAACTAAAACTGGCTGTACTGTAAAAGCAGTATTTAAAAATGTATCTTTAGGCAGAACCTGGGTTTCTCGTGGTCATTTAACACTCATGCACGCTCAGTGAAAAAGGCAAGAAACCTTACCTCTTCTGAGGGACGCATCCACTGCTGTTGTGAAAGCCAGAAGGAAAGCAGAGAAGGCAAATTGTTACTATAAATCTGCAGCAACCCTCCAGAAATAGTGTCACAAACTACACTTGGGCTCTTTTCTGATACACAAACACTTTTTTTCCATTAACTGGCAGAACATCTGTGTTTTATTAGCCAAGCTCGCCATTGCTTTCAAATAAGGAAAAAATTCATGCAGTTGATCACCGTCCAGACTTCATTGCTAGTTAACTTTCCAAACACAGATTAGCTAACAGAACAACTGGATACGCAGCCCTAACCAGTGCTAAAAGGGTCCCTCACATGTTCCCCTTGCCTCCTTGCTAACATGGGACCTGCCTCCATGCCGGCTGGCTTCAGGACTAGGGAAGCCTCAGTTACATCAAAAGCAAGAGCTCGTGGAAGGAAAAATACATCGCCAGCCCTGGAGCTTGCTGCCCCAGAAGTCCTGCTGCAGCCAAGGGCATGGCAGAATTTTTTAAAAAGAGTATTTCTATGTATGAGGAGAGTTGCTTTACGTGGGACTAAGGGAGCATCTCCGTGCCGACAGTGGCCAAGCTTTGGGCATCCCCCAGCGCCCCAGTCCCGTGCTCTGCCAGCACTTGACACCGCCCGGGGGGAACCCAGCCCAAAATCCTGCTGGTCACCCCGAGCTGCCACCCTCCGAGAGGCCACCAAGCTAAAGACGACGTTACAGCGCTGAGAAAGGAGACGTCTTGGCAGAGGAGCAGTGCCACATCCCAGCGCAGGCTGGAGGCAGCCCAGGAAACCCCCGGGGTGCGGAGCCCTCCCCGGGCAGGACGGGCGGCTCGGATGGGGGAAAGCTCCGTGCCGGGCATCACCCACCCGCCCCCTGCCCCTTGTTACCCCCTGCCCCTTGTTACCCCCTGCCCCTTCCCCAGCCTTACCGCCGGGCAGCCGGGCCCCCGCCGCCCAGCCCAGCGCCGCCAAGCCCAGCGCCGCGGCCGCCAGCATCGCCCCGGCTCCCCGCAGCGCCCGGCCGCGGCTGGGGCAGGGCAGGGATAGGGAGGAGCCGCCTCCTCCTCCTCCTCCTCCTCCTCCTCCTCCTCCTCCTCCTCCTCCTCCTC
>NC_048916.1:5316089-5372287 GCF_011077185.1 Oxyura jamaicensis | reverse complement strand
TCCTCCTCCTCCTCCTCCTCCTCCTCCTCCTCCTCCTCCTCCTCCTCTTCCTCCTCCTCCTGGGCTCGCAGCTCTCCCCTTCCAGCCGCCCGGCCCCCGGCAAGGTGTGCGCGGCGCTGGCACCGCCACCCGCGGCGGGGAAGCGGCAGGAGCTCCCGCTGCAGCCCCTCCGCGGGCTGCTGGTGCGCGGCTGCCTTTCAGACACCGTCTGAAGACCGAAAACGGGAGAGAACTTGGCTTCCAACAGTGGTGAATAACTGCTGAGCCGGCATTTCCCCTCCTGGTTCCTGCTGGCGAGGAAGCCGGCTCCTCTTTCCGGCATCCCTGGCTCTCTCCAGCTGAAGTTGTGCAGAGGAGCCTGCTGCGGGCTGCGGGAAGGGAGAAAGCAGCGAGAAGAGACAAAACAGGAGCTCAAAGGGCTACAGTTTCCACTCAGATAGTGATGTCAATATTTTAAGAATTTAATCGTTTTATAAAAACTCAAACCTGTATCAACTCTTCACTATACAGCTGGAGAAACTGTTTCTGCAATCAGTACCTTCAACAGAAAAAGATCCTTCAAAAAGCTGTGCAGACATTCCACTCCAGGTCACCAGGAGTCGGAAAGTTCCTGGATATGAACTAAGGCCATGGCTTTGCAGTCCGTCATGTCTCAGAAACACAGAGCATTGGTTATCTAGGGCATACTTTTTTCATTTCCCAAATCCTTGGTGATCACAGTCAGTTTAGTAAACACCTAAGCACTTCAGCAACTTTACAAATAGCAGCAATTTTACAGATTTACAGGGAAGAACTGAGCAGCTGAACTGGCAGTAGCCTGGGCTGAAGACTGAACTCACGCCTTTACCAGCCAAAGCTTCGTTATCTTAAAGCTCTGCCAGTGCATGAGGTCTTTGAAGAATGCTTAGCACAAAGGACATCCTGTTTAGAGAGCTTTTTTCTTGTTTCACAGAAAGTAACCAAAGTAATCAAAGTACTCACAAATAAGTAGTGTTCTTAGAGACTAAACAAACTCTCTTTACAGCTGCAGGTATTGTCATAACAAAGCTTAAGCCCCCTGGCTCACCATTTTAGAAGTCTATCCTTTTTCTAGCATATATGCCTACTAAATTCATTGGAAAACATTTCTGTAATGGCTCTGAAGGGAAAAAAAACACAGTGGAATATATCCATGACAAGCAGTGGCAGCATTATCAACGTGTTTTCTTGAATTAATGGTAAATATTCTGCCACGTGGCATCAGTCTCTTCTAGTCTGTCCCACATCAAGAGCAGAACTGGGAATGCAGTGCCATAGAACCCCAAAGTGATTACCAAAGACCTTGCTCTTTTCAGCAGGAAAGCACAGTAGCTGACAGAAGCCTTTTTGATCTATTTATTAAAGAGGTCAACTCCAACCACTCGAGCACTATAGACACTTGATAACAAAGCTTGCTGTATTTTATTGTGCAATCCTGACACAATTACTAGCCACAGACTCTTCCTTTTGACCTGTTTTCTACTTTTAAAGAACGATTTTTCAACAAAGGTAAAACAGTTGCTCTCCATTTGTAATTTTGGAGAATTGAGCACACAAAATGAATATATTCAATATAACAACTCTTCAGATCATAGAATCGAACATTTTGAAAGCTGACTAGTAAAGTACATGAGACTTTAAAGCCCACAGGTCAAAAATCCCAGGACCACGCAAGTCCATGGAAAACAAATCTACAGTAGGACCTAACAGTTCAGTAATTAAAGCAATTAAGCATTTATTTTAGCTTCAGCAAAACAAAGAAAATGATGGATAGGTTGCTGCAAGCCTATCGCAGCCCTTGTCCATCATGTTATGGCTCAGTACGAGCAACTAGAAATGTAGTCAAATTAGAAATGTACATGGCTTGAAGTCCAGAGCAGCACGGTTCTGATAACAAAATATTTTTTCTGGAGCAAAGAAACATTTCATTGTCTTCATCAGAGTTTAGCTGAACTATTTGAGGGCCTTCACTGCTTCGTGATCCTGATGGTCTGCTTCAGACACCTTCTGCCTGCTGGAAATAACAGAACCTTGTCAGAAAGTAAATTGTTGATGAGGAAAGTGCAGCTAATGCACAAGAAAGAGAATAGTGCAAGGCAGCTGCCATGGTGCAGAGCTCTTTAACCCATTCTGTGTCATAATGTCACATCCTTATACGTGTATCTCTGAACAGGGATGCCTTGTGAATGCCTAGTGTTGTGTAGGAAGCAAATTTACAGAACACGAGTTCAGAGAATCCACACAAAGGAATGCCCATATAAACACCAAAACTTAGAGAAGCCTATTAAGAAAAATCAAGCTAACAGAAAAACCACATTCCATCAGGCGCACTACTGCACACGATTCGTATCTCAAATTCTGACACTTTTCTTCTGTAACTTAGGAATTCTATTAAAAATGTAAGCACAAAAAAGCACAGCACCCAAGCCTCACATTCGAAAGACTGCTCTGAAGATTTCACAGCTTTGACGGAACTTGACAGCCAGAAGTTTGACAGTACTGGTGGTGAGAGGACTTCCCAAACACTGATGGAAAAAGAGGGCTAGGAGGAAATTAGCTAGCAAGAAGCTGAGTTTTTGCCACATACTTAAATAAGTGGTGAGGCACATAACTACTTGTTTCTTGTAGGCAGGAAAAGAAGCAAGTCTAGACAAAGGGGAAATACAGACAGCTGATGTACAAAGGCAACGGGAACAGCCTACTCTAAGCAATTCTGCCTCCTTCACTGTACAAATCAGTGCAGTTGAACCTGAAGGATCACATCCTCCCAAACAGCGACCGTGGCATAGCACCCTGAACCTGAGCCAGAGGACCACAGCAGGCAAAACCTTCTCTGACCTATACCAAAACAATACCAAATTTGACTTGTCAGACATGCTCGCAGAAGACTATAAATACAGGCCTAAGAATATCACTGCCTCCCTTTGCAGCCCTCAGTACTTTGTATACTCAGGTTGTATGAAAACCTTCCAACACACATATTCCATTTATGTGACTATATCACTATAGATATATAGTTTACTGGGACTTCTTTTTAAAACTATTCAGAGGTGCCTTATGCTAGTTTAATGCCTTTCTCCATGGATATGCTTTGTCTTTTTATCAGTACATACAACTTTACATTGATAGACCTGTATCCACTTGAGAGGAATAATTAAATTGTACATTTGAAGAGATACAAATTCAGTTCAAAATCCCCAAGCTGCTTGTTAAACAAAGCTAAAAAAGCCAGAGCACTGAACGATTTAGGCAATTTCCCCTGAGCACCAGAAAAGAAGAAATCAGTATTTCTATTTTTAAGCACTCGGAAAGTGAAGGTCTATGAAAATACATGCACAAATCACGAGCCCGCTGAAATCAGGAATGGGATGAGAAATGAGAAAAGAGAAGCTACCAAAGGAAGAAACAGGAAGAGTGTATTTTCTGTGAAACATTTTGACAAATGTAGCTCTTCTGGAAATCATATTTTCTCAGCCATTCATTGAGTTGCCTCTGGAAACAGGAATCATCCTGGTCAATACAGGCTATAAATCTCTTACAAGACATTAGTAAAATTGGTATGATCGTATTTCCCAGTAATGAGTGCTAACAGACCATTACGAAAATACAATTATTCTAATTAAATACAGCAATAATCAATACCCTGTGCTCTGGGTGAGTTTGCTTCAGTAAATACTGATGCTTATTTTCCAAACATTAAAACGTTTAAATGAAAGAAAATATAACAGGATAATAAGCCAGCGTAGCTTTCTTCACCGGCCATAAGCTGCTACCTAAAACCTGAACCTCAAGCCTACCCATACAAATAATGTCACTTAGGTAAAGAGCTCCAACAGCTGTCCTTGGCACAGGTTCAAGACAGATTAGGCTTTTTTTAGTATGTATCCTATGATGGCTGGAAGGATTCTGTATGAATGTTCCCTTATGCCTATTCCCACAGCTGCTCACCTCAGCAGACGTTGACCTTCAGCCTTTTCACCTGTTCCAGATACTTCTATTTTTCCTTTATAGGCAGCTCCAGAGGTAATAGTCTTGCTAAGAATTAATTCCGTCTAATGCCCAGTGTTTTCCTGAGGCGTTTGCTTTCAAAATGAATTGCTGTCAGTCGTTTCTCAGCTTTCATACCCATATGGTAAGTTGGAAGGAAGATCTAAGCTGCAGATTCATTGCTTAGTCTTTAAGTTGTGGATATTCAATGACACCACCTTGCTTTAACTGGTGCCAGTATGAGAAAAATGGCCTCACTTATATTATATAAATGCCATTCATTAAAAGGAAGAAATTGCTAAATCAAGGGCTGTGAGGTACCTTGTCAGCATTTTCAAAGATGAGATGGTTTTTAGGAATAAAGAGCAACTTCATAAAAAAAAAAGCTACACTTAAACACTTACCACTGTACTGTAGCCCATGACCCAAATGCTTATTTAGAACTGACTTCACAGGTCCCACCTGACTGACCCAACTACAGACAGGGCAGTAAAGGCAAAAGTAACTGCCTCAACTTCACAGTTCAGAGTGTGAAGTATTAGTGATAAAATGTGAAAAGAATCAACTAGCCAGTAGTAAAAAAAGGAAACCACCAACCCTGCCCATCTGAAATTGAGAAGCAACTTGTTAAGACCAGTTAAACCGCCCTTTAATCTGAAACAGAGATCCCTTTTATGAAGACAACATAAAGGGAAAGCAACTACAACACTGGCAGTAGACAAAACACGCTGTTGTAGTTCTGCTGGGGCACTTTTCCAATCCTTCTCACTCCCAGACTAACAGTAACAGCGGATGACCTTAAACTTGAGTTTCTGCTTGCACAGTACCCACCTGACAGTTGCAGGGATCCTGTTTATTTTAACAGATAGCTTTTGACACTGGAAAATAACAGTATTTACATCATCCAGGAGGCCACAGGCAAGTGCCAGAAAGGAAACTGTCTGACCTAACATAAACAGATTGTCAGCAACCTCAGGCCTAATGTTTGCTGTAAGTTAAAAGAATCTTTCACCACCTGGTTTAGCAACTGTCATGTCTGCATCACTGGCCTCAAACAATTTGTGCATTAAGGCTGACTTTCCATGTTCCAGATCCTTTCCAGACTCATCTCCCACAGCATGACATGATGATGTAACACGCAATTATGGTGATCTTTCTTTGGATCTATAGCAGGGAAATAAAAAAGGAAACTTGTTTATTAAAATGTGCAAAGGATAACCAAAGAAAGCTTCCATACAGCGTGATGCAACTGACAAGGTTACACTGGTGTTTTTTCTCATTCAGACAAGATATGCACTGGAACTAAACAGGCTTTATGATATTTCCTGACCCTTTCAACAATATAGAAGCCACTGACAACTGATCTTCTTCCTGACTGTTTGCATTTGAACCAGAATAGCAAAATTGAACTCTTCATGACTTTAAAAAATGTCTAAGCTTCCACTTCCTTCCTCAGCCTCTATCTAAAAATAAACGGGACACATATAGAGAGTAAAGAAGTACAGAACAATAGCAGTAGTCAGCTTTTCAGCCTTGCCATTTCTAAACTTTGCCATAACAGGTATTAATAAAGGTTAAAACAGACTGATTTTCAAAATAATAAGAGGAATTAAAACAGAGCATCATTTCTCCCCAAATACATCCTGACTTTTTAGATAGAGGAAAACTTATTTTTGAGTATTTTCATTACCTTACTTCATCAGCTTTGATCTTTGGTTTATGTGGAATAGAAATCAGTTCTTTCTAGAAAGAAAAAGACTCAATGATTATCACCAGCTCATTCTAAACTTACTGCTTATCCCGGAAGACAGCTTTATACGAACACTGAAAGAAAACATTATTCTAGCAATAGTAAGGAGTATGGGAGGCTGTTATGCTCTGATATGATACCTGAGTAATTGGGAATAAAAATGTGTCAGAAGAGCGCAATCTCATGTTCTGTTTCAGGCCTAGCTTTAATGCATGGAATTTGGATAAAGCAGGTATACTTGGGTCAGCATTTTAATGAACTTTGAGAAGAGGAAATACTTAATATTTACCAATTTAAAAGCTGAAATGAAAAAAGAGCGCTTTTATGTCCAAAATGAACACGTCATTTCTGGAAGTATCCTCTGAAATCTTGTTTTCCAAGTTACTTTTCAAATCACTTATCAGCTTAAAAATTTGAGTTCTACTCTCTTCTATCAAGTGTAATTAAATTGTATTAATCAGGATATGTAGTTTCTTCAAAAGAACAGATGTTTAACCTTATATGGGGCAAAACCTCATCTATCTCTGCTTTGTATCTTGTGAATTACAACTGAAAGAAAGGATTGCCTAATATAATACAGACCTCTTATTCCTGAATTTTCTTTTCCTGATAAACATCCGTCCATGCCACAGAAAAACATTATAAATCAGTAAATCTAGTGTTCACTACTGATAGTAATAATAAAAAACCCTAATTGGAGTTCTTCCTTTTAATGCTCAAATTCGGTTTAAGAAAGCTTTTTAGGGAGCAGAGCATGCCAAACCTACAGCCAGTTTTATAGCTCTGTTATAATCTGAGTTTTAGTGTTTCAGTGGAAAAAAGCTTGAGACAACAATGAAAAACAATCTAAACAACTAAAATTACAATGAATGGTCTGTAAAGATTCTTTTGACAAATTAAACTAAAAAAAATAGCCACTCAAACATAACTGTTTTAAAGATGGTGTAATTTAAATAGCTAAAGTCCTTTTATTATGCATCTATAAGGAATCCAGGGCCTTCAACAAGAAATGCTGTCAGTCCCTTTCCTCAACGCCGTTCTGACAGCACTAGTCACTGCTTCTGCTGTATTTCTCAGTCCCACGTTGTTCTAACTTTCAAGAGCCAGCATTTCTCCTAAGTGCCTCATTTCCTACCTGTCTCCATCAGTGAGGTCAGCTTCGGTTCCAATCTGCTCCTCCCACAAGCATTTACACATTTTATGTGGAAATTTTGATGGTCAATGTTCTTTTGAGATAGCTTGCCTTGCAAGACCATGCACAAGTTGGTCTCAAAGACTCTTCTATTTTGTTGTCTTGGCAAAAGGCCATCTTGTTGCAGCTGACTATATTACACATATACCCATACATAAAGCAGCATAGAAACTGTTTTCTCCAAGCACTGAAAGATATTTATAATACCACCATCTTGCCACTTGAGGTTTTTCAGATTGTAGATAGCCATAATAACTGTATTCAGCTGCCTTAAACTTCGTCTAGCTTCCACACCAATTGCTTCCTACTGCCTGGCCCAACACCTTCATAATCACACAGCTTACAGGATCCTCCTTGCTTAGGCAGTTTGTAAAATGTAGCCAACTTTTCTTCATGCTTAATCAGTGCAAACTGAGGTGCTTTTGCTATGCAAGACTGCTGGCATGGTACACCTTGCAACACCCCATAAACACTCATACATTGAGACATGGTACTTGCAATGCTGTCCATCTTGTAAAGATGCACAAACCCTGAGATGCATCTAGAGCATAATCAGAAGAAAAACTTACTGCAATCCTTTCTTCTCTCTGTTTCCTCAGCAAAGCTAGTATATCTTCTCTTTTCTTGGCCTGAAAAGAAATATCTACCACAATAAGCTCAGAAAAATGAATTAAAAGCTGTTCATATTTCATTAGCTATTTCATATGAAATTATCTAATTAAAATAAGCATTTCTAATGCTAATATAAATGCTTATATAAAATAAGCATTTCTAATTAAAAAATCGCTGTCAGTTTGTAAAATAAGAGTGTTAACGCAGCAAACTTTTCCTTCTAAGAAACCCTGACCCTGTTCCACTGTGGAGAAAAAATTCACTTCCTGGACCCACACAACCAGGTTTCCAGGTTTTGCTCACCTAGGGGCTGTGCTGCAGGAGCAGAATGCCCGAATCAAGTCTGAAATCTGGATTCGAACAGTAAATGACACCTATGACTGATAATAATGTGTACATTATTCTTATTTCATTCAGTGCATTAATTTTCATTTTCTTCGAATATTTGAGGCTTATAGAATGTCCTGTAGTTCTAGAAAGTAATTTACTTACTGAAATTAATCAGCCATCCGTATAGCTGCCAGATGCCCAAAGCTGCAAAACCTTGCTATCGTCTATTGTTACTGAATTTAAAAAAAAAAAATGAACGGAAGAATCAGGGAACTGTTGCTGGCTTTAGCCAGAAATTGGAAAGAAGGCTAATTGATGATAATGGATGAGATGCATTATGGTGTTATTAATTAGAAAAGGAGGATTGCTGAGTTGCAGGAAAGACTTGCAGACCTCAGCGCCTTTCTGTACCTCTTGCAGATTGCTCTCATCTGGCCTGCTTCCCAAATATAGGCTAGAGGCTTTTGAGTAAAAATGTGGAACGTTTTGCTAAAATGAAAAAATATAGTATCTTTACAGAGTCAGGCTGGCAATGTTATCATATATTTAATACTAGTTTTTTCAGTTTCCACTACTTAAGTGAATTGTACTCATGATATATATGTGGAACATCAATTCATGATTTAGATTAATGGTGACTTCAGGAAAGTTTTTATCTACAGGCTACATCTGTGCCTTGAAAGCAAGCACAACTGTTGTCTGCATCTTACGGTAAAGCAGTAGGAGAAACCCCAAGCTCTATATACACCGTCCAACCCCATTGTTTTGGAGGAGATGAACATCAAAGATCTGGATACCATGTCACTTACTTTGATTATTTTCATAGTCAATTTAATGCTTGAGCAAAGTTTTAAATGTGAACCCTGCTAATCTGGTGTAAATGGAGAGTGTGTTTTATGAACACAAATATCTACAAGAACCAATAACTAAAGTGCTGACTGGGTGGTACCAGGGCAGATTGATGTTTGCTTTTGTAAAACCCCACTGAATTCAGAAGCAGTCTGTGCAGCCCAGAAGGGTCCAGCCTGAAAGGCTCTACAGTATCCCAGTTGCGCCTTCATTTGGAAAGGCAGTGTCATCTATAAACTCAATTTTGATGTTAGTTGCTAAAATCTACAGTTTGTTCTGCAGCTGAGTAGTTTCTACAAAACTTGGAATGGCTTGGTCAAGCAGCTCATGAATTATACCTCTAAAAATAACACCTAAACCTGTCTTTGAGTGACAGGCCAAGGCAGAAGCAGTCCTATGGAAGCTGATTTAATAACCACTCACTACCAAGTTTCCCGCATCTCACACTCAATGAACTCTTGGCACTAGCTGCTGCTGGGCAAGGAATAATGGAGAAGGTCCATTAATAACTAAGGCGACTGAGAAATTAACCTAAACTGCGAGCTGTGCTTCAGTGTCTGTATGCCAGGATTTTCTGTGTGAAAGTGCATGCAGCAGATTTTTTTCCCCCACAAATTATCCACTTTTGGATTTGGGAACTCAACTGGCTTCTTTTAGATATTAAATCAGAACAGACATTGTGTGCTTACTCTGAAGAAATTAACTGTACAGCTTACTCCTTTCAGCCCTGTCGCAAGCAAACACGACCCAACTGGGAATAAGTTTAAGCTAAACATCAAAAAATGGGCTGCATCATGCAAACCTAACTGTGGGCCAGGTCCAGGCCATTTTTATTATTGTTCATAATTGCATTTCCAAAATTCCAGAATTCCACCAAATGGCATACAAAGAGTGAACGGGAATATTTATGAGGAAAGAGTTGGGGTTAGTGGCTCTTACCTGCTGAAGGTATTTTGCTTTTACTTTCATTTTCTGCACGTTTTGAGCCTCTGAGATTCTCTCTTTCTCACTGTTTTCCTCACTTGCTAAATAAGACAAATGAGAGGCAAATGACCAAGTGCTCCTGCTACCACTGTCCTTTTCAGAGGGCAACTGAACTGTAGCAGACTTCGGGGCTGTTCAGAAAGTGAGAGATCCCAGTGTCTTGATCCCCAGACAGTAGATACCAGCTGAAATATCTGCCAGGCAGGAGCTGTGGCTCTTCTGTCATCCACAGCTTATTGGTATGACTTATTGTTCATTCCTCCAAATTAATTCCTCACAGAAATTTAGGCAATAAAGGTTTCACGAGCTGGGGCTATACAGTAGCCATACTTACTGCGAGGAAGCAGGGGGCCAAGGAGAGCAGTACTTCCCTCTGGAAAGAAAAAGGACATTAAGGGCACTTGGAAAGGTGGTGGGTGGTGGTGCAGGGAGGGTGGCGGGTCCTCAGGAAGGTTTTGGGGACCCTGAGGTGGGCACGGGGCCCTAGGGCAGGTGTGTGGGGCAGGGTGTGTGTGTAGAGCTGGAAAGGGCACAGTCACAGGGGATGGGGGGGGCTGAAGGCAGGGCCCCCTCATGGGGCTGGGTCCCTCATGGGGCTGGGTCTCCTCATAGGGTTGGGTCCCATCAAGGGGCAAGGTTCCCCCATGGGGCCATGTCCCCCCTCAGGGGAAGGTTTCCCTCACGTCGAAGGGTGGCAGGGCCTAGAGAAGACTCGAGCGGCGGTGGGAGCGTGGCTGAGTTCCAGAAGATACGGGCATGTTGCACATCAGCTGGGCTCGAGCCAGCAAAGATGAGGGGCCCATCAGGTGCTGTGGGGCACTGCCCTGGCTCTGTGTCCGTGACACTGCTTGGGGCTGCAGCCTGGTGTCTCTTCTCCATAAGGTGGCCGTGACCAGCTCGACCTGCCCGCTCCAGCCCCGTGGCTCTGAGGTAGGGAGAGGATCGTTGTTCCCTGGTGCTGCCCACGCCGCTGACACGTTCCTGTCACCATCACCTGCTGTGGTAGGAACCCATCACCCCTCTGCTGCGGCCCTTCCATTTTCGTGGGCATATGGGTGGCAGGAGGGGACACTGCAGCCATCTCAGGGGGGACACAGCAGCACAGATGTGCCCGGGGAGCCTGGGTCCAGCTGTGTGATACACTGCCTGTCACAGTAAGCATGGGACACCAGAAGGCTGACAGCTTCGCACATCTCATTTCAAGTGTCTTCAGGCCATCTTTCACCTAGACACAGGCTTCTGTGGGACAGGGAGTACCTGTCACCATTCTCCCTCTAGTTTATTGGCCTCAGGTAGCCAGTTGCCCTCAAACCTGGTGGTCTCAGAACTAACCACGAAAGTACTTTTTCCCATGGTGCTTACTCCAGACTACTGAATTTCTGGTTTAAAAACTTTATTGGCAAACATCAGGTGAAGTCACAACTTCCTTCTGTATTTCAGTGGCTGATGTTATTAAAGCTGTTACGTAAAAAAGGAATGTGGAACTGGAAGGCAGTAAATTTACAAGTCCCTTCTGTGGGACTGTCCTTTCAGTCTGCACTTGTAGAGTGTCTAGCATAGAACGATCCACTGATTAAAACAACATTCATTCTCATAAAAAAAAAAAAAAAAAAAAAAAAAAAAACACAAAGCTGAATTTTATTTATTCAGCAAGAGTAAGTGGAAGTGAACTTTGGTAACAGTGGCCTTAGACAAGTGTAGGGCTGATACGAGCACAATCCAAACCGGAGCTGATGTCTACAAATTTTAGAAAGAATAAAACTTCCAATTTGCTCTCATGTTTTTTGAGTGTCCTGTAGTCAAAACAATTATGAACAAAATGTAACATGCATTTAGGTGCATATAAAGAGTTATGCAACACTGGCTTGATAAATGCACTGAGGTCTCTTCCATGTGTGACAGGCATTCCAGCACATTGCACTTGTATTGTTTCACTGCCCTGCCTGTCTATTAGACTGATGCTTTTTAGATGCTTCTTCAAGGAGGTCAGTCTGCCTGCCTTCTGCAGTCAAAATTCCTCTGCGTCTGATTTCCATTGAGATATCTTCCAAGCCTTTTTACCTGGCTGTGTGGTTAGTGATTGTTACATTTGGCAATCAGCTAACTACACTGCCTAGTAACTAGGCTGATCTAAGAGACAGTTCCCTTCCAATTCCAACTTTTATGAAGACTGATTTTTTTGTTAAAAAACAAACAAATAAACAAAAACCACAAAGCCTATTATAGCAGGTTCTAACACTATGAAGTCTGTATTTTTTCCATTATTAAAACTGTTGGACATTAAGCAAAGTGATGAAAGTAAAAAACGTTTATAGCATTCAGGGAGTTAAATATTTAATCATTGCTTAGAAACGCCTTAACTTACTAGCTTGTTAAATAAGACATTAGAGCTAAATGAGAATTACTGGAAATAAAGCTGTAAGAAAATAAACATTATTAATATTTTTGCACTAGGAATAAAGATGTTGTAAGGCCCGCAGCTTTCTGTAGTGAGGCTGTAGCAGGGAGTCCTGTGCATTGTTTTGATGGCAGTGAATTTAGTGATTGTGAAGCAATGGATACAATCAGCTAACTACACTGCCTGCAAACCAAGCACTACTCGTGTGATGGTGTCATGGCATTCAAACCTGGAAAAAAAGAAAGCACTTTGATAATTTATATTAACTTACTCTATCTCATGATCTGTTCTTATAGCGACAATCAATTGATAATAATGGAAAACATTGGTCATACCATCCTTAGTGTTATTCCACTAAATCCCGAGTCTTTATTTCACAAATTAATTATTCTTAATAGTTAAAAAGTGCAGTGGATGCATCATAAATATCATGGCAGGAATGCAAACAATGAAATATTAACTTTTAAGTGATTACAGTGTACCACAATGGAAATGGGAAATGGGATGAGGCTGGGCATGCAGTCCTAGCTGCATGAATGCAGACTAAGTGGTAGCTCTGGTCAGAGCTGGATGTGCAAACACAGCTGCAAATTTTGGTTGAGATGGCATGTTCAACAAGACCAGTAAACTACCTGGTTTACAGCATGGCAGCTGTTAATGGTTATGGCACAGTGGTCCAACTTATTGTTGTATTCTAGGTTTCGTACAATTTCCATTTCAAGATTTTCAGAAGAAACTGCATGTAACTACAGCAAAAGTGAGAATGGTAGCATTTCACTGCTTCCCTAGCCTACAGAGAGCTCTCCTTCCTTTTTCCCAGTGGTACAGGAACCTGGCAGTGCTGGCAGTCAGACGTCAGGCTGCTCAGACAGCTTGTATTAGACTGTGGTAGCTAAAGAAGTTAGCAAACCTGTTCTACAGAACAAAACCGGATATGTACAAGTAGTTATAAGTAAGTATGCCTTGTGTCTAATATATGTGTATGCAATTAATAATGTGATAAAATTATTTTATGTAGATTTATCAGGCCATTCCTAATTCAGCAGTGAGACAGAGCCTGTGAAGTTACAAGAATGACTCTGCCTTCTAATTAAATATTTATTTATCTATTTATATTTTTTTTGGCTAGCTTTCACCCATAACTGCCTTACTCCTAAAATGCAGAAGAAATAAATCAGAAGCTTACCTTGTAAAAATCCTGATAAGGACTGAATTTATGATAAAATGCTTAAGAAGATTTAACAGAAAGAGAAAAAAATGGGTGTCTTCTCTCCTCATTTCCTTCCTTTTTCCATCCACTGAGCACCCAGCAGGCTTTCACGGGCAGATATGTCTGTGGGGCTGGACCCGAAGGTGGCACCGGGGTGCTCCACATCTCCCCCTGGCACTGCTGGGCTGGAGTGTCCCCAGCCTGGGCCGTGGGTCAGCCCCACGACTGCAATGTGTGTGTACGCTCTGTCGTCATGGTCGCTTGGGGCTGGCGTGGGGAGGAAGGGCCACTGCTTCGAACCATCCGGATGGCTCTTGCCATAGGAAGCTTTGTTGCAAAAGAGGTTTCTATGGGCAGAGTCAATACAGAGCACACATGGAGTTTCTGCCCTTCTCC
Organism: Oxyura jamaicensis; assembly: GCF_011077185.1. NCBI lineage: Eukaryota > Metazoa > Chordata > Aves > Anseriformes > Anatidae > Oxyura > Oxyura jamaicensis. Next base: position 5,358,561 of record NC_048916.1, on the reverse strand, counting down.
CGGGGTCAAATGGCTGCAGGTTGTGTCGGAGCCATGGGGGGATCTGGGTTTTGGTGTTACGTGTGGCAGTCTGGGCTGCTACCCGGATTGTACAGCTCCATACCAGGAACCTAAGCTCTATGGAAGGAGGCCCCAAAAAGACAAACAGGTCTAAAGAATGAATGTCTTATGGTCCAGGCACTGGGCTGCAGTTAGAGACACATGCTGCACATCTTCACCCACGGGTGACCAGGCCACCTCTCTCCCCATTCCCTGGGGGCCTAGCCAGCCATTTCTGTGTGCTTGTTCTTGACCTATTCAGCTCACTGCAGTCTTCTCACCCCCTTGCATTTCAGGTCATGTTTCCCTGCTTAATTCTTTGCTAATTTCTTCTTCACAACCTGCACCAACACGACCCCAGCCTGCCGTAGCTGACATGGGGAGAAGCAGGAGGCAGGTAGATAAGCCCATATGGACTGTGAGCACTGCAGGCTCTCCTTTGCTCCACACTGGAGGAGGAGAAAACATATTTCCTGTTCTGCATTGCTCTTTGTTGCGTGGGAGGGGGAAATGCAAGAGAAAAACAGCGTGGTCCTCCCTGCTGCTTTAGTAATGGTGGCAATTCATGATGCTTAGCTGGTGATGTGATCTGCAGGCGCAGGAAGGGTAAGATTTTGGAGAGTGTCTAGAGATTTGGGGTATCTCATTGTAGAGGAATGACCTGAGATGCTTTCAGAGAGCTTGTCCTTTAGAAATTTCTGTGCATCTCACCCCCTTTGAGAACTGCTTACCTCTAACAGGCCCATGTAAACTGTGCGGTTTAGGCCCCTCCTAATCAGTGCAATTAGCGTGGTCATATGTCCTATGTGCTTTGCATAATAAAATACAGTACTCATCGTAAAATGTTTATGCAGAAAAATTATCTGTAACTACCTGTCACTTAGGTGTTTACAGAATACCCACTGAGTAACTAAGCAATTAAGTAAAGATGAAAGCCTTAATCAGAACTTGATTCATTTCTCAAATAAATATTCTTTAGCTCTTTCATCAGGCGCAGAAAGTTTCTATTTATAAAAGGAAAAAAACAGTGAGCCATCAACATATTAAAAGTGCAGTTTGAGGCTTTGATCGGAATCACTGTGTTGTTCCATCCAAAAATAAATCTTTGCACAGAGACTGCATGATGTGAATAAACACTTCCAGATACACGACTTCATCTGCCCTCCGACATAAGGGAGAGCCAGCTGAATCGCTGCTGTGCTCGTGCAGCACTGCTGGTGCTCATACATTGCTTTTGGGGGTGCTTGTGAATTAGATCGGGGCAGGATCTAGCCTGACAAAACCAAAGCGGAGTCCTTTTCTCTGAGAACGCTGTCATCTAGGGTGTTTTCCCATACAGAAACAGCTCACACTTACTGCTCTTACATCAATAGGACTTCGGCTGCTTACCTGGAGAAGGCGTCTGGCATCAAGCATGCGCAAAACCCAGATGGCTTGTAGAAGGAAGATTCCCACTAGCAAGTTTTGTGTTGTTGTGTTGGCTCCATGAACTCAATCCTGAAAAACAAGAAATCTGAAAAAAAAATCTTAAGGGGTAACTGTTGCTGGTAGTGTGTTTGGGGAAACTGCTCGCTCTTGGTTTGGCCCGCAGTTACTAGAGAAACTGTGTCTGACTCTTTTCCCTTTGTAGTTCATGCCTAGGCTTGCCTGGTGACCCAGGAGACCCATAATTTAATCTAGCTAAGAATGCTTGTGCTGAGTTAGGGGCCTGCTCTGAATCCCACTGAAGTCTTTGGACAGATTTCCATTGATCTTTCTGAACTCTGGATATCTCCCATGGATATCCAAGCACAGCAATGCATTGGTTTTCAGTGTTTTTCTTGTTTGTTTGTTTGTTTTTCCCTAATAATGTTTTAAAAACCCAGCAGCACCCTTTAGCAAAAGGCATAAATGTCTGCTCATTTATCTCACGCGTCTTGTCGATCAGAACACTTGGCTGTTCATCATGGTCTTTGCAGAAGCTGCTGGGATGCTAACAATTTCTGCCTGGATGCAACAGGTAACAAGTGGGAGCACAGTTTGTTGAGTTGCTAATGGATCTCATGTTGGGATGGACTGCTCACATTTTCTTTCTGACGCTTTGTTTCTCAGCTGTTTTTTATCCAAAATAGGGTACCCAAGGCTGCCTTTTCTTCAGGTCGGTGACAACTGACAGCATTATGAAGGATTTGTGTTCAATTAATTAATCTGCCTAATTCAAAGAGACATTTTTTCTTGTCAGTGAAATGTGAGGTGAGAAGTACGCTCTGCTGTTTCTGTCATTAACAGAAATACTTCTGAATTCCTGCATATTAAAAATACTAAGTTAAAAAGTTCTCATGGCCTTATTTCAATGGTAATCTTTATAATTAAAGCCAACTGGATGGATTGCCAAAATCTTTGCTTATTTTTTTTCTTTTTCTTTTTTTTTTTCCCTGTCTGATGCAGAAATTGGTATAGTTTGTAGTTCAGCCTCTTAACTTCCAAGAAATACACCTTCTTGCATGACTGATTGCACTGCTTCATCGGGTTACTCAGGTGAGCAGTTTGTTTACGGCTGACCTGTGCTTTATGTGTTAGCTATGGGAACAACTAACTCAACAAAAGGAGACGTTGCAGGGATTCAAACTTCTCTTTGACTGTCCTTTGTGGAATCTGGTCCCTTCTTTTGTCAGAGCATTTCCTAACTCACAGGGCCTGCCTGGGCAAGTTAGAGTTGGAGAAAGTAGGAAGGCGGGGGACAGTTCAACCACCCTGCAACTGACCCAAACCAGCTGGGCGTTTACTGAAGAAAAGACAGCGATGGGATGATTGCGAGACCGCACTTTGTCAGATCCCACATGGAAACTGATCAGTTAGGGTCTTCAGTGGCAGGGGATGGACTCCGTAAGATGCCTGCTGCTGTTCTTCAATGAGAATGTTACTTTAGCCCTGGTAGTTTAAGAATAAAAGGAAAACAAGATTTATAGGTAGAAGTCATATCTTTTATTAGATTATAATATGATAATGTGAAAAAATGACACGAAGACAAGGAAAGTAGATGAAGCTTTGGCAAGAAAGACAACATCATTCCTAGAGGATTCACAATCTGTAGGTCTGTGATTATGCATGAAGCCTTGAGAGGACTAAACTGTTATTTAGAAGAACTTAAACTATAATTATCTGCATTATCCATCATTTTTAGGAGGCAGATCTTGCTCTTACTTAATATTTTCCTGGACACCACTTTGTCAGCAGAGCTTATCTGTGGTAGTTGTTCCCACCTGCATCCTCAGGGTTTACATGAGAATCAGAAAGAGAGACCCATCCATTGCCTGACATTTTTTAAGCAAGTTTAATCTGTAAAATAACATTCCAGCCTCAGGCATAAAAATCCAGTTTGCTTGCTCCAGCATTCTCACCTGTTACCCGGAGCTAATTTTGGTGTGCAGGCAGCAGACAGTCCGTGGCATGTCAAAATCTTCATAGGCTGCACGGAAAGGGGTGAACAACTCCTGAAAAGACCTTGTGTGGGAATTCTTTACATCAATGCCCATCAGAGGTTTCCTGTTGTCCCCCAACTTTCTCCAGAAGCATAAAACAGGTTACCATTGCCCTCCTCTGCTGCGTATGTAAGGGAAGGAATAACTCATGGCTTGCATATGAAACAAAATCCCTATTTGTTTTAACAAGAAACTGAATGCAGTGCAGAGCACACAAGGGATTGTCTTGTGGTCAAAACACTGGTGTATGACATTAAATCTCATTCCTGGCACCGTTGCATGCTTTTCCTGAAGATTCGTTATCTCAGCCTTTGATTTTCGTCTCATTTGAGCGGTTACTGGAAGGTTCCTGTTGCTTGAGGAAGTATTTTAATATGTCAAAAAAGGAAGGGGAAGACACTATTTTTTTCCCCCTTTTAGTACACATTCTCTAAAGCCAGAATTTCTCCTAAGTGCCTTGGTAAGTCTGTTTTGTGATACTGAACAAAACTATAAAGAGAAAGGAAGTAACTGCGTGGGCGGAGGAGAAGGGGAGTCCAGAAATAGCCAGAAATGCATGGATCGTGGTACGCTTCTGCAAAGATGTGTACTTCTGCGATGTTGTGGCCTCATGCTTCATTTTGCTTATCCGGTGTATTGTATCACAATCTATTCACAAAACCAAAATGTAAGTGCTTGAATTGCTTGGCTGCAACATCTACAATCAAATCAAGAGCCAGTTTAAATACTCAGCTCTTTTTACCTTAATTTGTCATTTTGTCTTGACAGTTCCTGATATCTGACACTGGTGGCACAGCTTCCTGAGACAGCAAAGGGAAAAAAAGAACACATCAGCTTTTCTCTGAATGTTCCCCCCTAATCATTGCCTGAAGTTTTAAACAGTGAAGCATTCACATTTGAGAAACTGCCTTTGTAAAAACCCTTCAACAGAGTCATTTCCACTCTCTATAAAACGCCTCAAAAATTAAATAAAACTTTACTAGCAATGTGAACGTTTATACAGATCACTAGCAAGGTTAATGTATGATAAATACAGAGTCATACAATTTTCAAAATGAAGAGTACCAAATGTGAGGGCTTCATAGGGAAAGTAATGGCCGTGCAAAGTCAGCTAGTAGCAGTCAAGTCCAATTTTAAAAATTTATTAATAAGCCCGGGACTATTTTTCTCATGGTGAATTTTTCACCTAAGTATTAAACTCATTCACTTAAATATTAAACTAATGTTCATCTGATAGGCTCCTGGACACAACAGCAGAATGCTGAATTAAGTCTACCTTAAAAGATGATGCTGATATTGGGATAACACCAAATACCTTGGAAGTACCGTTGAAACCAGCTTGTTGATAAGTGTAATGGTGCACACCTGAATATTGTTAAATTTCACACAGCCCCTTGAGTTTCCTCTTCTATATAAACCCTAAGCAAGATGGGTTGTTTAGAAGAGTGGGGGGAGAAATTGGGTGTTTTGGGGGGTTTCTGTTAAAAAAGAAAAGTAAAAACAAAGCCAACACCTACACAGGTTCTTGTAGTATTAAATCTGTTTCCTTGGTGACTACTTGAAGGTGTATATAAGGTATACCTTAGATTTTCAACACTTTTGGTCTGAGAAGGTAACGTTTCTCATTTTCATTGTAAGTAAAAAGCTATGTAATTGTAAGTAAGTACTGCTGCTTGTTTATTGAAGTGGGTATGTGATGTGTAATAAGAAATAATATATCTTACACTCTAGTATTTTAACAAGTGTAGTCTGGGAGTCTTCTGGCAGTATGTTAAGCTGGTGTCAGTGTCCTGAACTGAGGTGATTGGTTGTTTAGCATCTAGGCTTTATCTGATATGGCTTATGCAGGTTTAGTTATATCTATCCTTGGAATTTGATACTGCCTTAATGTTTTTGAACTTACTTACTGTAGTGTCTAATTTCTACTGATGGCTCTCCAACAGCCAGAGCACTTAGTGCACTTGATTTAAAATGAAAGATGAAATTGCTGCCACGGTCTTCTTCATCACAAGGCTGGTGAAAAGGGAAGACAAGCTGAGTAAGCATAAAATAGAGAAATTTGCAGCTAAGTTGACAACAATCCTGTTTGAGAAGTACAAGAATCACTGGTATTTGGACAATCCATCCAGAGGACAAGCCTTCAGGTAAGAGGATCCTTAGCAGAAGAGGAGGTGGACAGGAGTCTTTGACATTCAAGATGCAGCAAATGTAGCTAAAGGGAAACTAGTTGTTAACTGTTTTTTTTTTAAAAAAATAAATACATGAATGTTGAAAGCAGTTCCACAGGATGTGTTTGGAGGTATGTCTAGAATGTCTAGAGAGCCAGGGTAGGAAACCAAAGAGCATGTGCACGTTGTCTTAAATACCCCTCTGGCTTCTTGAGTGCAGAACTTAAGTAGTTTTAATGACTCCTAATTTTAGCAACTTAAAGTCTCCAGAAATGACCATTGGAGTGAGTTGCTGCATAAGGTATTAAAATGAACAGGAAGCAACAGAAGCCTTGGTTGGGCTGATAAATCAGCTAATTTAACTTGCTTCTTGAGGTTGTGAGAACTCGTATCAACAGGCTGTGTTAAGATGAACTGTAGTAAACCTAATTGAATTCTGCTGCAGCTTTGCAAGTTCTGCTCATACAAAAATAGTGTTCTACTTGCACTTGTATCCTTAACTAGGTGTATAAGGATAAACAAACATCAGACAAGAGATCCGCTGCTGGAGCAAGCTTGTGTGGAGAGTAACGTGGACTTCAATAATCTCGGTTTGCCAAAAGAGATGACGCTATGGGTTGACCCATTTGAGGTATGTTGCAGGTGAGTTGAGAACCTGTGACTAACATCATACTGTGTGTTCTTTACCAACTTGATCCTTTCTAAACTTATAGAAACTGAAGTTTCTATTAGTGTCAGGTGAGTAGCAGAAGTCTGTACTGCTTGTACAGAACTGCATGATACAAATACAGTTTCTTCCAGGTATGGTGAGAAGAACCGGCCGTTCACAATCGCACACTTTGAAGGAGAGGAGAACCCAGAGCTCCCTCAGCAGATCAGCTATGCTGTTGACAGAGCAGCTCTAGACTATCAATCTGGCACCTCTTCTGATGAGGAGAACTTCAACAAGGAACCAAAAGCTATCCCTACTGTCAGTAACCCTAACAGTGTCTACCAGGTAAATATGGTCATGGTATGTAGCTTTTGGTCTGCGCTATCACCTGCAGGTTCTGTTGTGGAGGAGTATGGTAAAATAACAGCTGATGGCCAGACTAACCTCCCCTCTCTTGTCCAAACACACTTTAACGTCATCTCATTTCTTGTTCTTTAGTTTGGTGACTACTGCAAGCCACCCATACAGCCCTGGTCTCAGTATCTTCATAGGAAGACATACATGACTGATGGCTCATACTATGCCCAGCACAGGGGGTACAAAGTCTACAGGCCAACAGCTGCTTTCACAGGACCGCGTGTTGATAGATACCACTGGATCAATACCAAGCGGTAGATCTGTGGCTGCACATGTTAGAGGCTGTTGAAGCACTGAGCTATGGCATGGGATGAAGGCTGGCACTACAAAGCTTCATAAAAACAGAAAGCACTTACTGTCTATTCCCTATCTCTTACTCTGTATATCTGGAACTTTGGGGTTTTATTATGTAACTTTTTAATGTTTTATTAATGTTAACATAAGACTGAAAATTATTGTGAGACTCTACTTGTAAGCTAAAAAGGAAATGCATATATCAATAAATCTAATCATGTTTTTTAAAAGCTGTCTGATCTGCTATCAGTGCCCTAAAGGCAGATAAAGCTTTTCAGTGAAGTCACAAGCAAGTCAAGGAAGATTTAAAGAAAAAAAATCCAACTTGCTTTGAAAGGTCATCTGCTTCCTTCTGGCAAAAGTAGCAAGAGCAGAAGTGTACTCTATAGTTGCACATCACAAGTGGTTGAGTGAAGCTTTGCTATATGCAGCTGTGGAAGACTGCCTTGTGGCTCTGGCTGGGCTTCTGCTTCATAGCCTGTAGCTTACCTGTCAGAAGAATGAAACCTATTGGACAGGAGAGGGATGAACACATAGCATTGTAGCTATCAACAGCTGTAAGTTAGCACAGGCTTGCCAGTCTGCAGTACTATGTGCCCTGGGAAGCTTTTCCGGTAGTTGTGGACAATTTGAGTCGCTTGACCTGTTTTCCAATGTGTCCAGAACTCTGGATGCATGGAGTGGACACATGGAGTCTACACTCCCAGTAGGAAAGATACTGGAGTCCTAAACTATGTTCTAGGATATTGCTTGCGACATCTTTTTCCTTTTTCTTTTACTAAGTGCTGATACTAATCACATTCAACACAACTGCTTTTGTATTGATTTGCAGTATCTCTTCCTACTCACTCAACTTGTCTCCTCTTCCACCTGTCTGCTTATTGAACTGGGATGTGAGGGTAGCAGGAGCAATATCAATAGCTTGTCTTGCTGGCTAATCTATTGAAAATGCTCAAACTTAATGTTCAACAAACTTGAGTGTCAAAAGCCAATAGCTCATGTAAATTTATGACTTCTTACTGCAGCTATTTCTACTTCCTCTAGTCTACCTTTTGGTACCTAATAAACAATGATGGAAACTGCTAAGAAGCAGTCCTGAAAAGGAGGCACTATAAAAGCAGATAGCTAGAGCCACTTCAAGATCTGGAGGGCTGCCTGCATAAGTAAAGCCAAACAAAAAGGAATAAATCTATTGTGTAAAAATCTATTGTGTAAATTTCAGGTAATCTCATAGTGTAGAAGATAATACTGTATAAAGTCACAGGTGCTCCGTAAGCTGTATATTAATTACCTCTTTATTATAATGTACATGTGATATGGATGGGGGATAATTAGGAGGCCAATCCTTGTAATGCTGTTCTGCAATGAGGTGCTCTCAGTCATGCTTCACTATGACTTGGTCTGTATTTCTTCAGAACAAACCCACACTGCTGAGTCACATGTACTTTTGCACAAGACTTCTTGCAATAAACTTTATTAATAGGACTTAGTAGATCACTCATACAAAAAGTCAGTCCTACACTGCCTGTAAGTATAGAGAACTTCCTTTTTAAAAGACTTCTTTTTCAAGTCTGCTCTTTGTGTGAATGCTGTAATCTGTGTGATGTTGCATAAACTAAATAAATGAGACGATGTGAGGTGGGAGGCTTCTTCATTACTGTGAGTCAGAAGCAGTGTTTCCAACTAATTCTTAGAGCTTTGATAATAGAGCTTGCACTTGAGCAATTTGATCCATTTATTGTAATCAGTGGTGTGTTTTTCCTAGTAAGGTCCGAGTAATCATCTTTGTATAGGGTGAGAGTGTTTGACTTGCCAATTCTGAGAGAATAGTGTGTGTGTGTGTAATTTGTAAAGTTGTAATAATCTAGCCATTTCTCAGTGTTGAATGTTTAATGAGGTAACAGCATTAGTATGAGGTTATTCAGTGGGTCATGAAATAACTTAAAGTTCTTGCTCTGTGCCTTCATAAATTGTTCTGATGAGGTGAGAAGGATCTCATGTGACTTGTTACCTAAACTAGAGGCTGTGGTGGACAGATACTTCATTTACTATTGGATGGCAAATTCCCCATGCCTTTCAGGGCTTGGCTCTTCAATTTGGGAGGAGGAAAGTCTGCATCTCAAAGCTTAAGAGTGGAGCTAGTCTTTGACAGTGCAGGGCTTGCATTCCTTTATGGCTGGTACTACAGAGCAGCTGGCACGTGGTGACATCAGGAAAAGTGAAGGCTGTCCAGACTGGGCAAGTTGCTCTTGGTGGTGGACATTTTATCTCCTGTTTCTGTTGTGTGATTGTGTAGGTACGGTTACTTGGGCTGATCACATCTATAGCTTTCCTTGTCTTAAGGTCTGAAGCATCAATGTCAGCTGGTGTCTGTAGAGGCTTCAAAACATGTAGCAGAATGATACTTTAGCTTAAAATATGTAATATATACTTAATGAGACTTAAATACTGTTTCTAAATTTTGCTTCTGTTCCTGAAAGCTGGGGGTTTGGTAAGCTTTTACAAGTGTTTGTCATTTCACTACCTGGATGTAGTAACGTAGGCTAAAGTCTTGTCACTTAAATTACTGTATTGCTTTCTCTCTCAATTTAATGAGCCTTTGGTATGAAGAGGAAAAATACAGTCTCATAAAATGAAAACACAAGATTTATTTTGGTGTAAAGCCTGAAGACAAAAGCAGAGGACCAATTTAGAACCGATTCATGAAGTCTTCTGAATATCATTAAGACTTTTTACCTAGGGCTATCTTCTCTTCTAATGCCTTTATTTGTCGTACCAAATGGTCTTTTTCCAAACTAGTTAATTCAAGGTGGTCAAAATGCAAGTCTTCACTGCCTTTACTGTTCAAAAGGTGATGTTCACTTTCTATGACATCCACAAGCTCTTCAGTTAACGTATCCACTCTATCCTCAAGTTCTGAAGTGGTCAAGTAAGTGCAGCTCTCCTCTGCTGAGCTAAAGAAACGGAACGCTTAAAATCAGACAGTCAAAATGCCACTGTTGGTTCTATCTGTAGACTTTTCACAAGACCAAGCCAGAAAGACCAATTTCACCGAAATTTAACTTCTGTTACTCAAAAGATGATAGCTTAGAGAGAAGCAATTAGTCTTTTTAACAATCGGGCAGCACATTTGGCCTGTCCTTTATACAATGTCACTAGATGTAGCAGGTTGTGGAAATTGGTTTTGTAGTGTAGAGTGAGGTCATAATGAAGAGGGGTCATGATTTGCTTCGTTTACAACCCCCCAGGTTGTTTGATTGTTGCTATCTCAATACAAGAGTTCATAATACATCCTCTCAAATCATTCTTACCATGTCCTCCATCCCAAACTGCCCTTTTCACAGCTGCTTAAGGCATGAAGGAAACGTTCTTTGCTCTTCAGAAATGACTTGCCATTTAGTAGTTCCTCAAATGTGTCATGCAATAAGCACAGAAGTGGAGAGAGCAAATTAGTGTTAATTTTAAAAGCCATTTATAGACTCTTTAAATACATTGTTTCATGGTTCTACTTTTTATACTGTCCTAGTGATTTGCATTACGCCCAAAATTTCTTTTTTTCAGATAAAAATAACAGCTTGTGATGCTTTTTGTGTGGCTTTTAGATTCAAACACTTAGATGCTTGCTGGGTACCAATAGCTAAAGATATAGGAGTCTAAACCCCTATAGGCAGGTTTGAATTGCAATTTTACACTGAAATAAGAATAAGGATGGTGAGTGTTCAACCAGACCAGGACTTGTGATCTTTTTTATTACCTTCTCAAAGGCTTCCATCCCTGTGAAGCTTTTCGATTTCACCTCAAAAAGTTGGGAGATCAGAGTTATTTCTTCCTTGGAGAATGGTTCTTCCTTTAGCAACGTCTGAGTTATCCTGGAGGATTTATCACCCTGGAGAACTGTTGACAGCTGGAGTCTAAGAGAGTACATTTCACCAAGGCAAGTCTTTAGTGCCTAGAAAAAGAGAATACAGTATATGGTGGATTTTGTTTTGTCTTCCTGTCTTACAACTGAGGTGAAGCTGCATTATTTAGATGTTCAATATGAACCATTCTGTGAACAACCTTTGTGCAACAGCAATGGCAGTTCAGATAACAGCCCTTAACCATCTTTTTTTCACCTTTGATTTTTGTTTTTGTACAAAACTGTTAAAAACACCTGCTTTTAAAGTGGTGCTTTTTCCAAACACTGCTGTGATGTGATTACGTTTGGAACATATTGATGTACCTGATAAAACAGTCTCAGAAAGACTGGGTTGGTGTCATGGTTGAAGTCAGCAGCAGTGATATGAGCTAAACAGTGCACAAGGAGCAGGAGGAAGCTTCCAACAGAACCCAGGCAATCCCTTAGAATGAACAGCTTGTTCTCCGAATTCTGAGAAACAACAAACATCCAGAGCTGAGACAAGAGCACATCAGTAGTCAGCTCAGCTGATGCGACTCCTCCAAGGGTTGGTCTCCATTTTACAGAAGTTAAAAGACTCAAATTAGAGAAGGTTATTTGGTGAATATCCATATACTAAAGAAAGCAGCATTGTCATAAGACTTTGTTTTCCTTTGTGTGAAATCTAACATGTTCTCACATGAGGTGTTTCTAGAGGTTTGTCTTTGTGTATTGTGAACTTTAGAAAACTCTCTCCATGTCTTGGAATTTTAGAAATATGGAATCTGACTATTTAGTATTAATTATAGCGCGTAAAATGCTGATAAGCTGACTTCTATGAATTTGGTGTAACTTGAATATGAGAGACTGGGTAACCACAGCTTGTTTAATAAAGCATGCTTTGGGTATGATCATTCCACTAAGCATTTATTAAATCTTATTAATAAATTAAAACATTTATTAAATGTATCCTAGAGTGCTCTATTAAGTTTACATTCAGAGATTTCTGAAGCATGCCATTAACGTTACATTGATATTTTCCTAGAAAGCGTCAAGCATACCCTGACTTAAAAATATGAGCCATTTCTGCAATTTCCTTCCTAGTTCCATAATTTCATGAATATGACAATACTACTCAGACTGGTTAGATGTGAAGTTGACACACCTGATAAAAGAAGCAGTTTCCAAAGGCATTGCCTGTAGTGTTACAGAGAGGTATGCTGGAGGCAACACACAGGTTAATTTCTGGAGCCTGGAAAGGGAAGGCAAATTGCTTTTGTAAAAAGTATATATGCGCGTCAGATCTGCAAAGTAAGAGGGATTAATGGGATATAAATTCATTTAAATGTCAGCTTGATTTGCAGTCAGTACACAGAGCCAAGAACTACCACAAGGAAATGGAGACTGTTTAAAAAACCCTTGCATATCGCAGCAGTTCATCTTGCCAGTTTTCTAATTAAATAAATGAAAGTGTACTCTTGCCCTGGAGCTCTGACTGTAGTCACCATTATTTTTATTATTATTTATTTGATATTCTTATGAAAGACCCTGGAGAGTCTACCTTGGCTGCAGCCAGAATGCACGAAGAACTGTAAAAAAAAATGGGACTCCTTGCTCCAAATTATTAAAAAAGAAAAGCTTTATCCTAATATTAGGCAGTATTAATATTATGCATATGCAGCAATTGATAATACAAGAATTAAGTGATGTGCTCAAGAAAGATGAAAAGACAAATATAGGAATGGACCGTGGATCATGTGGGACAGAGATTTGGCTTCAAAATAGTCCTATACCCCTGTGGAGGAAAAAAAAAAAAGGGAGTGCGCTTCTGATGCTCTCAGACTGGTTATTCTCTGCTTCATCTTGCTTGATAGTTGGTGGAAGATTTTTTGGTTACCTGTATTCTTCTGAAAGCACTGATTACTAAATATCAATATCTTAAAAACTCACATCAACGTGAAGTCTGAGAAATTGCAGGATGGAGATGCCATATTGATATATGACAAACTCCCTTGTAGAAAGGGTTGCAGAATCGACTACTCTTAGTTCTCCTCCTGGATCCATCAAGGTATCTTGTACACCCTGAGAAGAACTTGCTGTTTCTACAAAGAACAATAACATTTTGTTAAACTAAATAGTTTGTGTTTTCATTTTGTTTGTCCAAGAAGGAACATTGCAACACAAGCATGTAATATGTTGCATTTCTCACCTTTTAGCACTTGTGTCATTATTCGATATAAAATTAAGCCCTTCTGATGCATTAGATTTTTTTTTTCAAGAGTCATGCCATGCTTTATTCTCATGCAACCCCCAAAACTTCACTCTTCCTTGTGAAATTCCGGATAAGATCTAGAACAGTGAGATGACCCATATGCCTTGGACTTCATCAGCAGCAACATCTGAGTGATTCTGGGTCTGTCTTCCATTGTTACAGCATTTTCTCCAGAGGACAGTAAATCTAAATTGCCTGTCCAGTAAAATCTTATCACAATAAAAACAACCAAAGGCTACCTGAATGATGAAACCAAAATCATTGCATTACATTCACCTTCTGATGTTTCCTGTGAGGATGAGCAGAGATGAGGTTTACTTTTGTCCAGCCTTTGGCTTTGTAGTAGCCCAGTTGCTGCCGCATGACTTCGGAGCTCATCGTTGACATCTTTCAGAAGACCAAGAAGAAAAGAGGTTTCCAGATACTTAGTTCTATTACCACCTGTGTAAATAAATACAGAAATGCTGCTTTCTTAAACAATCCATCTCTTACCATCATTCCAAAAAGGACTTATGTAAGCAAGGTGAAATGGGTAAGCAGGTTTGCTGTTTGGAGCACACTGTTGAAGTCTGGGCAAAGACATGTCAACATTTCAGAGAAAATCTCTCTCTCAAAAACACTTTGCCATGTCCACTTGGCTAGTTCTCTCCTTTTCTTATGTACCTCAAATACTACATGGAAGTCTTTGTTTACATGGGAAGATGGTACTCTTAATATCAAAACAAGCAAAAGTACAAAATCCTGCCATCCCCCACCAAAAAACAAAAGCAAAAAACAACCACAAAACAAGACCAAAACCTAAATACTTATTTTTTCCCACTGATTTTGTTTGGACTTCTTACAGAATACTCCTGGCAATTTTTCCTAACAGTGTTGTGTTTGTTTCCAGTGTGTTTTTGTTGATGAAAAAAAATGATTATCTGCCTCTGAGTCTGTAAACAATGGCTTTCTATTGCATATCTCATCTGAATTGGTAGGATTTATTTTTTAGCTAATGAATGCAACATTTGTCTAAGTGCTTTAAGTACAATCCTTGGTTTATTATAAGCTCCGCATCGTTGCTACTTCACAGATGTAGGCAAGCTGCTTATGCAGATATCACGTGTAGCTCACGCAGTTTGTTGTTATTCAAACAAAAAGGTGGCAGTTAGCGGGAAAAGAAGAGTTTTGTGAGATCGTTTTGTGTAGCTCCATTTGTGGGGTAGTAGTCAATAAAATGTTGTAAGGTTTTTACCATAGAGAGGAGGTGTCGTGAACTGTGGATTCAGAAGAATAATTCTGGATGCCATCAGGTGTTCTGCCTGCTTCAGCACCTGGATGTCTGTGAGAGCAGTATACACTAGTTAATAACTGCAAATAATTCCAGACATTCCTAGTCATTCCTCTTGTTCCATAAGCTAGCCTTGATTTCTTTTGGTTTATTTCTTTGTGTTTAGTTGAATTCTAGGACTGGGTTACATACCACTTCATTGAGATAAGGGGTAAATAAACAGCTGTTTGCTTCATACACAAGGTCCTGGAAAGCCTAAACACTTAGGAATTGATCACAAGGGATAGTTCACCTGCTCCCAGTAACGTTTTTTTTTCAGTCCAAAGAGGAGGAAATTCTGCTACTTATCAAAGAGCTGCTGATGTTTCAAGAGAACTCCCAGACACCTGCTTAACCCTAAGGATGGAAGAAATGCAGCTCTGAAGATGTATAAAGATTATCTAGGTAACAATTGTATTCTTGTCAGAAAAAGCAATCACCCAGGTAAGTATCCAGATTTATACTTAAATTTCAATAATATCCATTAATTGAGAGGACAGTCATATAGTCCTAGCTCTAAAATGCCTTTTTAATGTAAACTCTTCATGTTTGCTCAGTTTCAAGGATGGTTAGTTGGGAGAAAGATGTTTTATTTTCAGAAACACATAAAGCCTTCCTCATCTTATACTGTTAGCTATTGTCTGAGTTCCAGCCTACCTCTTCCCTACCCTTCCCATTTCCAAAGCGTTAGCGCCCTCCAGGAAATGTATGAACATCAAAAAGGAATGATAAGTCACTTGAGTTTCTTATGACAAACTGAACTTACTTTCAGTCAAGAACTCTAAGAGCTCGTCATCTGCCTTATGATGTGTCCCTGGAATCCAGAAAGACTTGGTGATGGACAACAGAGGACTGCTGGTTGGCTGCATCTCTTCTCTTTCTTCTTCAGATCTCATCCTCAGCTTTTCCAGATCTGGATGAAAATCCTTCCCTTTTGTTTCACTGCATTTATTCATCGAGCTCTACAAAGAAAGGTAAGGAGGTGTAAAAGTGCCTATAAAAATCATAATGATAATTACAGTTTTGTTTATTTTTAACTACTTCTCTGGCATAAATTTAGGCTTTGTGTATTAGAAACTTATGATCTCTCACATTGTTAATGGAAAAAAAAAAGTTAAGAAGCAAATACAGAGACCTCCAGCAGACTTTCACCTTAAGGAGCTCATTTTTCAGGCTGTATATGCTTTGCTTAGGGCAGATACTAGTCGCTTAGCTTGCCTTCTGCTGTTAAACTGCTCCGGCTGTACAATGATTAGTACTTCGGACTACAAATGGCATTTCTGGGTACCACTCCTCAATCTCTAAATAACTGAAAATCAGAAAAAAAAGAAACAAAGAAAAACGGCAGCCAACCAATGCCCAGAACAAACAAAAAACCTCAGTGGAGTGGAGAGGTTATATGAAAGGATGTGGTCAGGGAGTACCCTCCTATCATGCTGCTCAGGGTGTGCTGTTGAATCAAACCCCGTGTGCTTCATCCTCCTTTTCAGCTCTCCACACAGCAGGTGATTCTGCAGCTTTGCTCTTTCATCTGGTACTTGCCATATGTGAGATTCTCTGAGGTCCAGACACTTCTCTTGAAGGTCTGCCAGAGATATTTATTTTTTTTTCTGATGTTTCTTTTGTTTTCAAGGTAGCTTTTTTCTTCTCTTAAGAAGAAAACTGTCAAGCTCTTTCTTCTCCTATGCTTTCACTTGGGGGGATAGCTACTTTTGAAACCTGTGTTTTTCCTGTCCCTTTCAAACTGCTTCAAGTATTGTATTCCTAATCTCTACATTCAACCAATATCTTGATACATCTGATGTGATTATCGTAGTACAGAACATAATCCACACATCTACCTGCATTTACAGTCTCTTTAGCATTACACCATTAATCTTATATATTGTGCATATGATGCAACCTGTTCAATTGGAAAACTTTGGGGATTTGAGGTTTTCTAACCTGCAATGGATCAAAACTACTTGAAATATTCTTCTTTGTTCTTTTATTTCCCAGGAAGAGTTTCAGCTGATCCTTCAGCTTTCTAATTTTCTGCTCTCTGAATTTTTTCAGTTCATTGGTTATGTTGTTAGCTTCATCCACAAACTACAGATCATACATAAGGAAAAAAAAAAGACAATAAGATCCTGGTATTGTTCTGGAAAGGGTGATACTTGGAGAACAGAGTTCTTTACATAGTAGCAGGAGCAATGCAAATTAGCATTTTCTGAATAAAATCAGTAGGTAACATATTTTCAGTTTTACCTTCTCCTGGAGGTAGCCTTTTAGGCTTCTGCCTATTTCCTTAAACTGTGCTTCTCTCAGCTGTAATAGTTTTAGAGCTTGTATATATTCAAGCACTAACAACGTGTACTCTGTGTTGTTCTTCAGCAGATACAACATGCCCCTCGGGTCATCATCAATTGATAACTCCTGAAAGATAAAATGGTCATGTGAAACATAGCGCGGTATGTGATCAGAATCATACTGTTAGGGTATCTTATTTTATGTGCATCTCGTTAAGAGCACACAAATTTAAGAGTCAGAGTTTTTGAAAATGCTGTCACAGGTAGTGGAAGCTGGATAGCAGTATTTTGCAGTCTCATGTACCCTTTGTTTTTGTTGTTTTTAAAAAAGAAAACAAAATCAAAAAATCTGTCAAAAGTAAGTTTAAGATCCTCCATATTACTTCTACAGCAAGCTGTTCCAGGTCAGTGCCCTCCCTTTGGAACCTCAGTGTAGCCTTCTGGAGCCTGTAGCAATCTTGTAGCATGACGACGGTTTGCCGCAGGTGTCTCTGAGATAGGATGAAGTATGCCAGCAAATCCCCTAATTCTTCTCCTTCAGTCTCTTGGATCACTTGCATTTCTTTGGCTTGTATCTGTGAAGAAAACATTACGAAATCATATAGATTCCGTTACTTGCAGAGTTGTGAAAGTGTGGAAATAATCCAATTCTCAGTGCAGGTTTGCAAATAGGAGTCCAAGGAAAAATAGTGAACTACCCTGAAGAATAATGGAGTCCATCAAATTAAAAAGGGACTTGAAAAAGATTCCCAAAGCATGTCCTGCTAGAGCCGAAAAATCCTGTATAACAGGACTTGTTGTGAACCACACAAAACATTGCTGAACCTAAAATAACCAGAGATTTTAGTGAAGCCTCATCCTGCCACATACCTCTGTTAGCAAATGAAAATATGAATGCTTCAGGTGGTGTACCTTTTCTTCTGTCTGTGTGTGAAGTTCCAGTCTAAATTCTGCCTGCATGTTTCTCAGCTCAGCTTCCTTTAAACCCACAAGCAAATCCCCTTCCTGATGATGCTTCTGGAGAAAAGCCAGAGCTCTTGCCATTTGCTGTTTCTCTTGAGTCTGAGCAACCTCTTGAGCTACTCTTTCACCATCAGTTTTGTAGTCAAAGCTGTTCAGGATCCTTGTCACGCTTTCTGGCCAAGTCAGCATCTGAAGAAGGGAAATACAGTGCTATGAGCAAATGAATTTTGTGTACAGAAGTGAACGTGTTCTTGCATTGGGGTTGTAGTGGGTACAACTGGAAAGGCTTTGACTGTGTGGTTCTGTGGGGATGCCCTGTTTAGGAGGTTCCTGTAACTGCACTGTAGGTCAGGGTGGGCATCTGCAAGCTTACGGGTTTTCTGAATTGCCACGAGGCTTTTGCAGGTGAGGGGTGAAGCATGAAAAGCATGAACTGCCTCTACCTGAAGGTTGTTGTAGAGATCCAGGACTCTGTACAGACATGCTTGCCTCAGAGCTTCCAGCTTTACTATCTTCACTGCAGAAGCTTGTAGTATTTGAGTTAGAGAGTCTGGAGAAAGCTTGACTTCCTGAGAACGTAGTTCCTGTTAAGTGAAGGAGGAAAAAAAATAATAACAGGGATTTTCTACACCAACAAATAGCACCATAGTCACCAGAACTAGTGAAGCCTGATTTCCTATGGACTCGTGGTGGGAAATGTGGGTCAGTTTGGAGTAGTCTAAGTTCTAAGTTAGTAGTCCAAGTAGACTTAGTTCCTCCAAGTTTATAGGGGCTCCAAGGGAAACTTTTTCCATATAGGTCTTTGCTGGATGAGTGTTTTGGTACCTAGTAAGGCATGAAGTCATGCTGTGGTTTAGCCTCAGAGGGATACATAACGTCTGTGTTTCTCCCCTGCTTGCCTGTTTGTTTTCATAAAATTTATGGGTGCTTTATTTCCTGAGCCCTTTATGCCCCTGCAAAGTTAGATGAAATCAGACAATGGATCAAGAAGTTTGTTATTAGCTTAACGTTAGGCAGACATCTGCTCTCAGAACGGATTTATAAGGTCTGACTAGAGAATGACTCTGCCATATTAAAGGTTGCGTGTATAAACAAGGTCATCTCAAAGGTGGAGCTTGCCCACAACTGAAGCCCTTTGCCTAAGTTGCCTAACCATCTTTGAAGCTATCTCTCCGACGTTTTCCTGTCGGACCGTAGTGTGAGGTCTGTGGTTATGTAGACTTGTAAAATCTAAAAGGAGAGCAGCATTGGTGGGCACTGAGACTGCAGAAACAGCAGTGGCCCCTTCTACAAAGTGAACAAGCATAAAGGAGATATTAACTCAAAGTATTTTGAGGAAATAATGTTATAAGAAGAGGGAACTTTTCTACTTTCAAATCCTCAATTGTTGTCTAGTAGTGATACTCTCCTAGTAAAACCCAGGGCCCACTAGAGGAAAACCAGCATGTTACAATTGTAGGTACTTTCAGTGTTATAAAATTCTCAGATACTGGAGGGTGGAACAAGGACCATTAAAGCAGCAAAGTCCAAACGACAGGTTGTGAAGAAAAAAAGAAAAACTACATTCATGCGTGTGAGCAAGGGAAAAACAAAGTCAGTCAGTAAACTGGCTTAGGAAAAGTACTGGTAATGTCACTATTTTTTCTTGTGTAATGATAGTTTAAAATTTAGACAGCTTAAACTATACTGAAGCAATAAAAATATGTAGTAAAAAAAAACGTACTGAGGCAGTAAAATATGTAGTCCAATACAAGGAGACCCAAACACTCCAGCTGTGCCTGTAGCTGCTCTGATAAGACAGCCACCTATGCAATGCCTAAAGCTAGTGTGTATGCCTATACCTTCCAGTGAAGGTTGCATTCATCCTTGCAAAGCAGTGAAGTGACAATAGTAGGAGTAGCATAAGCAAAGTGCCTTAAACGTACTTCTCGTTCAGTGAAGTCAGAGTCTGGGATCTGAAAACCAGAATGACAAATTGACAACTGGTCTGGAATTTCTTCCAGAAAATGTAAGGTCTGATGGGGTGCTGTTAAACGTGAGCTGAGGCCAGAATGTTTGATTTCTTCCCGATGTTTCTGATAGAGGACTTGTTCAGTACGGTGGTGGTGTTCTGACAGTTCTTTCAGGAGTGAGTCCTTGGCGATGACTGCTTCTGTTCCTCTACTGGTCTTTCCCTGAAAACATAGACAGCCCGACTGCAACATCTTCATGATCAGGAGCATCAAAGGGATGAGAAACGAGTCACACTGAGCTTTAAAAATAGCCAGAAACCAGATCTCCAAGTTCATTTAAGTAACATAAGTAGACTGGTTTACTGTAGGAGTTATGGAAAATAAAGCCACTGATTCTTGTGCCTTAACATTGAGAAGGGAAGCATAATTTTCTTTCTGTTCTGCTTTGCAGTAGCCAGAACAGAAGATTCTTTTAAGAAACACTTTTTTGCTTTAATTTCCTTTTCTGAAGTGATGTGGGATAATTGAATTTGAAAAGAAAACAGAGAACTTTCTTTTCTTGTGGATCAGCTGAGCACTCTAAGTTGATACGGTACCAACCTTACCCCGTTTCCTGTATGGTATTCATTTTCCTTAGTCTTGCATGATTCATAAAAAAATGCGCTTATTTCTTCCATCATTAAAGATAGTTCCAGGTGTAACAGTTCACAAGCATGCTTCTCTAAGAAAAACCTGTGACCAGATATTCATGAGACAGGACTGAAGAAAGATTCCTACTTTGTATACTGTGTATACTTCCTCATTACTACGTGGCACTTCTCACGTTCGTGTGTATATTACCTGAGAACAAACAGTGGGCTGTAACAGGTACCCTATGTTGAGCCACCCAGAAAACCCAAATGTAAGCCTTTTGGGGGCAGGGGAAGTACCTCTAAGCTCATGTAGAATATATATTTTATAAGTAAAAATGCAGAGGCAACTAAACAAGGCACAATAACTGTTCTATGAATAAGGTTTTCTTACTTTATCTGGACTTCTTGTTGTACAAGGCTGATCTTTTCTGAATGTGAAATGGGCAGAAGAGCTGATACTGTGGAAGCCGAAGCAGTTTCCTGACTTGCTTCAGTCCTTAATGCCTCTGAATGAGCAGCAGATGCTTTTAAAGTACTTCTTGATGAGTACCCTGTAGAAGAAATCAGGGAATATATTTACTGCTGAACCGTTATTTTTGGAGTACAGTTAAGCCCTCTTGCACTCTTTGAATATTTTCCCCTTAATTCTACTGTATGCAGTAGTAAAAGTAGCAGTGTTCCTGGCTGGAAGGAAAGCAAATGGCCTTTCGGAAGGTCATTCGTCAGTCCATTCTAGTTACATTTCTGCAAAAGAGCATTTTACCAAAATAGATACATTTATCAAAAGCGTAGCTTATCAATAATTCCTATAAGGTTGCCTTGAATTGGACACGAGAATCCTGAAAGTCTGTTTGTATTGCTTGTTGAGAAAAGAAACTTTGCTTGTGTCACATACTTCAAATTAATTGTATGGTAATTTGCATACCGAAATCTCTTCAGCAGTTGAACAGCTTGTATTGTGTATCTCCATTTGCTCATACTTAGCAGGTAGACCTAAAAGCCTCGTCACAATGTAATTTAAAATTTGAATGTTCTCAGCAGGGGAAGTAAAAGCTTTGCTATTGATTTCTAGGCTTTGAACCATGTTTTCAGATGTCAAACTGAGGTTAGGTTTTCTGTTCTGCAGGAGACGCTGGACTAAAAACATGGAGCCAACTCAGGTTCATCTCATGAACAAAATCTTTTTATTTATTTATTTATTTATTTATTTCCAAAGATTAAATCATCTTAATTAGGTTTTCCAGGTAAACCAGCTCAGCTCCAATGCATAGAAAGTGTACAAAATCAGATAGTACCACCATTTTCTCAGTCTTCCCTTTGAATTTTAACTGCCTTTCAGCTTATAGCAAGTTAGTCTAATTAAATCCCTTTTATTCTTATGGAAACTCTCTACATTGGGAGAAAGAGATGAATTGTTTTGCAAAATATGCATTCACTTTTGTGAGGCCTGGAAAGAGAAACTTGGAGCTTTGATTTCAGGGCTGATCCCACCTGGCAGCAAGTGTACACAGATGATAAAGGGTTTAAGTCCCAGGAGGTTTTTAGTACTTACAAAATGGAGCTGAAGTCGGTTTCCAGCTGTCAGATGGGAGTATCTCTTTCTAGCATTTCAAAGTTGAAAGGTTCCAATATGTCTTTAAAGGCCAGAGTAAAATAAGATAACTGGAAGTCCCTATACCTCCCTCTTACCAGGTGTCTCAGGTGATGCACTGCTTCTGCTATCTTCTTCCAGCATCTGAACCACAGACTTGAGCAGAGGGATCAGATGTTGATGGATGTCCTTGCATGGACTCTGTGAGATCCTACTACTGCCATAAAATCGGGTTGTCTCATAGTTTTCAAAGCACTTTTGTGACCCAGAGAAAAGCATCTGAAACAGCACAAAGCAGACAAAAGACAATACATGCAACTTGTGTTTCATGTCTGTCAAAAAGCCCATAGGAAAAGCATCCTGGTGTTCTTTGCCTTCTCATGAAAACCTTACCATTTTGGTTTGTAGCCATCCTATGCAAACTGATGACCCAGTAAGATGCTACCACAAGCTGGTCTCAGCAGTTTAAAAGCCTTTTGCAATGGTTATGGTCCCAGAGCACCCAACTCTGATTTTTCCACATCCTTCAAGCTGATCTGAATGTTGTCACACAAACTATTTGAACTGCGTTACTTGTATTTAACGTCATCTGTTTCTCTGGAATCCATTTGTACATGCCATACATCTGATAAAATGTTTTCTGTTCAACATTGCCATCTAATAATCCTACCTCATTTAGACTAATAAGCTGAAATTCAGTTAATAGTTATTGTCTCTTGGGGATGAAAGAACAGAAGAGGAAGACAGAGAGAGCTCCAAGGGAGCTTTAAAGGAAGGTCACTGAAGAAAAGGGAAGAAGATTAGAAAAATGTGTTAATTTGAAGCTATTTTTATGTAAGTAGTCCAAAATAGAATACGGAAGCCAACTGATAGGTCCCGAGTCCATCGAATTGATGGAAAGATGCTCATGTCAAGAGGATTCAGGCCTACAGCACTTCAGACATTATAGGGGATGGGATGGGAATTGAAGGGACCCTTGAACACAGGGGCAGTTGTGATCCTTTGCACTCAAGCATTTTTGAAAATCACTTTTGCA
This sequence comes from Oxyura jamaicensis, assembly GCF_011077185.1. Lineage (NCBI taxonomy): Eukaryota > Metazoa > Chordata > Aves > Anseriformes > Anatidae > Oxyura > Oxyura jamaicensis. Next base: position 5,335,610 of record NC_048916.1, on the reverse strand, counting down.
TCCTTGGGGAAAAAAAATTAACAGGAATTATGGAGTGTCCAATCTCTTGCTTCTTCCCTAGGAAGTAAAGAGCTTCAGGTGTCCATGAAAGTAGAGAAGCTGAGAACTTTTTTCTAACCCCGCTGTGGGAAAAACTGCCTTTGAAATGAAATTTTATTTACCTTTAAATGCACTTTATAAATGAAATTCTCATTCAAGTTTTTGGTCATTTTACAGGACTCCGATTTCTTGTGGCAGCGTTCTCAAGGATTATTCTCAGAATGGGGCAACTGTTCATGCTTTTGTTAGAAAGTAAGTAACTTGACCACTTTTTATTTGCCTGAGGGTGAAGTCAGTACCTTTGCCTGCTGGGTCTGGATATTTGACAAGTCCCTCAAAAATTCCAGTTTGGCGTATGCAGTCTCCACACTAGCTTGTTGTTTCAGTAGGCATTCCTGAAACTCAGAGGCTAGGGCAAGTATGACCTGGAAGAAATGATACAAAATATAAGGGTACTTCAAGTCCCAGCTTTCATATTCTTTCTTACACATAATGTGGCAAGTCACTAGCTACAAAGCTGGTGTGACTGTATAATGGTTATAGAGCACTGGTATCTGGGTATACGCTAAAGAACAGTCATGAAAACTGCAAATGATGTAAAGAAGGAAAAACAAACAAACAAACAAACAAAAAACCACCAAACAACAACCCCGAAGGTAATAGTTCTAAAAGGGCTGATGTAGGAGGAATACTGGAGGAAATAAATGGGACAGCATGAACATGGGATGCAATTTGTCTGTGGGTCTGTGTCTGAAAGGTGTAAATGTCAAATAGATTGTGAATAGACAGTCTTAAATTGAAAGAAAAGGCTTCCTGGCAATATGTTTCAATAAAGTCTGCCTGACATCTGTTCGGTCAATAAAAAGCTTGGCGTTTACTTCAGCTGGTATTGCTTGGAGAGAAATAGATGCATTCTCTTTAGAGCTAGGTAACACTTGATTGGAGAAGGCCTGTCCAGGTTTTCAAGGGCTGAATATGGATTTATGTGTACAGAAGTCTTACGAGCCTTTAGGCAATTTTTAGGCGTTCCCTGTAACAGGGAGGACTGCAGGAAGTGAGATTCAGCTGCACCAATACCCTCTCTGGATCACACCTGGGTCCAGCCCTATAGGGGAATATGCACTGCATTATGATCAAGTGATATTTCATGATCTGCTAGATCTGATCCAGCTTTAACAGTTGTCATTTTATAAGATAGGTTTCATTCATTTTTTGGCCTCCTGACTTAAGGAGGATCTTTCCCACTCTGGAAAATAAAGGAAAATGAGAGCAGGCCAGGTGGGAAAGAAGAAACTCTTCAAAAAGCAGTTCCTGAAATTTGAAGTATCACAGAATAATGGTTTCAGAGCTTTCGTTTTACAGTGCTGCACAAATGTTGATGAGTTCTGTGTTGTCTGAGGCCAGGGATGTTCAGCTCAACCCAGCAGTGACCTCACCTGTCTGAACGTCAGGTTTGTTGCTGCCTCAGTACTTGACACATGGCTCCTTTGCTTCTCTCTCTCGGTCATCTGCATTTGCTTTTCTTCTAGTTGCATCTTTTTAATGAAATGCATCAGGTTTTCCAGTGCCTTTCTGATCTCTGACAGAACCTGTATTTCCTGGTCCTTTTCATCTCTGTCAGCTGTAGACAGCAAATATTAGCAGTAGTACCCAGCTGATAATCTAATGGAAATTTGCAGAGCAAATCTGAAATAAACACCTTCTAAATGTGTTTCACCACACCTCTCTTCTTTATCTTTTAGAACAGCCCAGTTAACCAGATCCTACCTCTCTATTGCCTTGCTTCATGAGGACGTGAGGAGTTTCTTAGGTTAAAGCTAACCTGTTGGAGGGAGCAAGCATCACAGAAAATGATGCATGACCCTGCTTTCCTCTCTTCTTATTGTATTTAACCTTTTGTACCTTTGAATAGTAAGGGCAGTTCGGTGCCCAGCTGGCTGCTGAAATATTTTGAAGCTCTTCTCTCAGCTTCCTGCAGAGAGGATCCTTCAAGAAAATGGCACATTTCCTCAATGTCTTTCATTTCCTCCCTGTATTGTATCTGCAAGAAACGGAGGAGAGGGTGTTTCAGATAATGCTGCAGACTTGTGCTATGGATGCTCTTTCCTCTTGTGATGCTCTTTCCTCTGACAGACGAGAGCAAGAGGTTGTCTAATTTGGCTGTAGCTTTTTCCTAGCCTTTTTATTATTATTATTATTATTTGCATAGAAATTGATTGCAATTCCCTTGTTTCTGGTACTACGAGTTGTCCTTGGTGTATAGGCACATTCTGAGTTGGAACTGGTGGTTATTCTGTTATGAGACTAGACACCAGTTAAGGTGGGAAAGGCTGCAGTGAAATAGTAACAGCTCAGTTTACATTCTGGGTTTGTGCTGTACTGGGGAGGGAAATCACTTGGATTCAGATGAGCACCATCCTGGGTGCAGCATCAAAGATCTTTTAATTTGATACTTGTTAAATTTGATAAAAAGGCAAGCTTTTTTAAAGAACTTTACTGAAGCCAGTTGCAAAAAATTCATCATACCTTCTGGGCCTTTCCCTCTTTTGCATCATGAATGACATGAAGAAATAGAGAGCTCAGTTCTTTAAGAAGCCTTTCTTCCTTTTTTATTCTTCCGTGCCTGTATTTTTGCCTTGAATTTATTTCCTTTTCTAGAAGGTCCAGCTGAAAAGCAATGATAGAAATAATAACTCAGATTTTGCAGGAAGGTGAAGGTAGATTATAAACTTCAGTGAAGCTAGTGATGAAATCTTTGTTCAGTGCTTTCAACAACAGAATATGTATCCAACTTGGTTGCCACGGGGGGTGAGTGCTTTGGAGTGTTAGGTCTGTGCATAATTCATGTTCAAAGTTATAATACAATGTGTACTTTGGGATAGGATATAAAAGAGAAGGTGCAAAAAGCAGCAGCAGAAGATACAGATGGAAGGGAGAGAAAAAGGGATAATGAAAAGAGGAGATAAGTGAAATGACATACATATATTTCAGTTCATCTTGTACTGAAAGAAAATATTATTTGTGGGGCATAGGAAGAGGTGACATTGCCTCAGAGTAGTGGAAAAACATCAGCAAAAAGTTTCCCAAAGCTATCACACCTGTAAGTAGAGCTGGTTTGTTGGAGCAGTAATTACCAGATCTGGATCTGCAGCTCTTCTTGGTAAAGCTCTGAAGGACTGGACAATAGGAATTACATTGTGTGTCCAGGGGTGGGTTTGCGCACCTATAACAGGTCCAAATTCACCTGTAACTGGACTTATGGCTCTGGCACCAATTGTGATAGGGACAAGGCCTATGGACGAAGAAAAATTAAACATTATCCTTAGAATTTACATCATTGACTAGCTCTTTTTTTTTTTTTTTTTTTTAAAAAAAAAAAAGGTTAATAGGTAATGACAATGATTTCCAGTTTCCTAATGAAAAGTGAGTTTTCCTGAGTTGTAAATGCTATTTACCAAATGCAGAAGTGTAGGACCAAGGACCTTCCTTTTCAGACAACATCTATTTACAGCCCAATCACTGAAAACAGCTTCTGAGTAGTTCTCTTGAAGAGTGCAGCAGCGTTTTGAATGGCTGAAAGGCACGGTGTGATTTCATCTCAGTCCTAGCTCTCCTTCACCATTTTTCTGGTTTTGCTTGTTTTGAATGTGAACACCATGTAAAGTGATAGTTTCCATTCAGTGTTGATGCAGTAACTAATCTGCATTGGTAGGGTGATTTCCTGGGTCTGACAATAACGTGAATATTGGTGGGGATAGAGCAGTCCCTGCCCCTTTATTGTTTACATTATCAAATCGAATTTCCTGCCTTACCTTTTCCATTTCCATCTTCCATGGTTCCTGCGAGTGGGGAAGGCTGTCTCATATTCCAGTCAAAGTCTATTCCCAGAATTGGCACCATCAAACCAGACCCACCAGGATCTGGGATTTTCATCCCAAACACTGCAGGGATCCACATCTCTGTGCCGGGGTATTTGATCATACCTAGTTTGCACAAAGAAAAAACGAAACAGACAAACAAACAAACATAAAATATTAGATATTTTGTGATGAAAAGAGGCTGGCAAATGCTGGGTGGATGTTCTTATTTCTGCTACAGCTTCCAAATAATACCTGGCTGAGTTCAACATAAAATTTGCTTAAGAGTGCCTATTTTGACCAAAAGCTTCCTGTAAACTGCTAATTTTTTGGCCAAATCCTGTGATGGAAATGGGTTAATTGCTGCAGCCATGAATGTAATGACACCCCTTTACTCTTTAAAATGGACTGTTTTATACCTACCCAGATTACCACCATTACTCTTGAGGTTTGAAGCTATTTCTTGTTTTTTCTTGAGGCTTTGCAAGCAATACATCGCATGATAAAACCTAGTGGTGAAAGACTTCTTCATATCTTCTACTGAAGCCTTCAGTGCTGCCAATCTGTCCGCTGCTAGACAGGTATCTTCCAAAACCGATGCCCTAAACTGCTTTAGGGCATTCACCACATGGGTTTGTGATTGCAGGCAGCCAGCTTCCAGCACCGCTTGGTAGCTGCCACCGTGGGGCAGCACCTTGTCTCGCAGGAGATGAGCTCCATGTACCCGGGAGGTTTTCCCACTTAGGGGTTCAGTGAAGTAATCCCCAAGAAGCATTAGGTTTCCAGAAGGATCCACCAGCCCGCCTAGAGGTATAGCTTCTCCTGCAGTCAAAGAACGGGAAATAAGAGTCAGAATATCACCAGACACATGCTTGTTATGCTCGGCTCCTTCCCATAAAGAAGGCACAATAATCAAGGGCATGTTGGAAGCAGAAATAGGTCTAATGAGACACGTGAAAATAAAACACAAACATTTATGATGCTGGTTGTAAAATGTAGAACCTCACCCCTATCCAATAATGTATTTCTTGCTACTTTTTTATATATTTTAATAGAGCAATTGGACTGTCTTCAAGAGTCAAATCAACTTCAGTCATTTGTGACATAGCTATATTCATTAATGTAGCACCTCAGATGTCTCTCATGGTTTCTTTAGAGAGTTTTATTGACCGTTAAAGTGATAAATTGTAAGGTAAAGTTACAGAAAAGTGAAGGAGTTAAGTCAGTAAAAGCGAAGTTGTGCAGTTGGCTCGACAAGACAAGGCAAAGGTGGAAGGCAAAAGTGAAGGCTTTAGGCTCATTCTGTTCCATGCCTGTAGTCAGGGAGTTAGGGGCAGGTGAAATGAACAGCGTGTCCCACATTTACTGGTTCATGAAGCATTCACCCACCAGTGCTGCTGTCCAAACCGACTCCGAGTATTGGAACAATCTTGCCTCCTTCTGGCTCAGTCATAGGCCCCCCAATCTCCAGGGGTGTCAACATGCCAGTGATGGGGTTGAGGTACGTCCCTCCGACAGTCAGCTTTTGCCCAGTGTGAGGATGGATCGTAACCCCCAGCACGGGTACTTCTATTTCTGTCGCTGGATCTAGCATGAGTCCTCCCAGGGCAAACACCTTTTCAGGACACAGGACTGGGAGTTTTGTCTTCACAGGTAGGCCGGTGTCTGGACAAATTGGGTAAGGAATGTAGGGAAATATGGGCACCTCAGGCCTGTGACGCTCACCTGTGTGTAGAACCAGAAGAAATTTAACATGGCTATGTGCACTAATGCTGATGGCAGGGAGACAGGGGAGCTCAGAATGAAGGCATGGAGCTTTCAGAGAGAGCTTGTACTAAAGGCTTGTCATCTTTTGTCCAGAACTGAATGAATGATTCTAAGTCCTCTATGCTAGTTGTATGGTTAAGTTTTTAACTTCATTCTTGCTTTGTCTTTCCCTTAGAATGACAGCCTTCTTGGCATATAATAGTTTTTATAGTTTAATGAGCAGATGGGCAGAAATAGGTCAGAAAAAAGGAATACTTCAACACTTCCTTGTATACAAGCCTTGTAGCATGTAATACTTTTTATTCACAGAAACTCTTGGATTTAGCTAAAGAGAAATATCTTCTAGTACCATGCTAATGAGAAGTTTTCTCAGATTTACTTTAGTTTTATTTTTTTTGTTAAGGTTAAAATTACATACAAGTATTAAAAGGTGTTTTGTTGGTTTTTTGTTTGTTTGTTTTAAACCAGTGATCTTACCTGAAGCAGAATCAACAGTACAGACCAGCCTAGACCTGATGGGATCATAGCCGACGTTCCCAGTTACGTGAAGTACTTTTCCAGTCTCTGGATGCAGGAAATGATTGCTTGGTACTGGCCCAGAGCTCTGGCTGGTCAGCAGCACGGTGCACTGCGGGTTGGGAGTCAGCAACCCAGTGACAGGATCCACGGAGACAACCTCAGGTGCTCGGGCAGTGCCATTTGAGTCTAAAAGCAGTACACAACATTAGGGGGGAAAAAAGCAGCAGCCTGCAGTCCTTGCAGAAATCCACTTATCCATGAGACTCATGGAGAAGGGTTGTTAGTTTATCAGAAATCACGTGAGGGCAGAGATGAGGTGAGAATAAAGAAACTGATCTTTCTATTGCTTTCTACAGATGTTGTCCTTGGGGAAGGTCCGTAGTATTCCTGGCACGTGGGGACTTGTATCGGTCTCTACCATGTCTGCATAAGTTTCATAACAGTAAAGAGACTGATGTTTCATGAATGTGCTTTCAGGATTTTAGATCTTATTGCCTTAGTCTGCAGCATTCATTTAAATACAGGTCAGAGTTTTTTGACTATTTATTTATTTATTTATGTTCCTTCCAGAAGAGTGAAAGAAAGACATGTCTCTCTGTGCTAGGGCACCTCTTACATTTTATCATATCAAGACATGTGCAGCAATACTATAAAGCAGACAAACACGTAAGAAAAACTAACTCATTGAGACTCAGCTACAGACTATTCAGTCCCTTGCTGTGTTGCTAGGGGATGGTTAGCAAGTACCTGAAGATCTTGATGAACTTATGACATTCTTTTTGAGGAACAATGTGAAAGAAAGTTCTACTGATGACTATGCTTTTGTTAACAACTCCTCAATTTATGAGTGGTTGCTGGGATCTCAGTGAGGACTTCTTTTTCTAAGTGCATTCTCTCTTCACTTTGCTATCGGTTCTTTGGTGACCTATTTACAAAAGCATCAAAAGCAGCATACCCGCTCGTGCCTGCCTATAATTCCTTACATGCTAACATCATTTTGAAATGAATTTCTAGAGGTTGTAGTTACCCATGAGCTCCTGCTTGGTAAGGATCTTGGTTTTAGCTTTATTAAGAAGCTGAGCTCCTGTTCCTTCACCCAGCACTCCCCATGCTTTGAGGCGGTGACTCTCTGTTATTATTATGCTTGACATCCTGCTGCTTGCAGCATCTATCTGGGCTAACAGGCTGGAAGTCAAGAGATAAAGATGGTTACTTGCCATCTGAAGATAAGGTAAAATAATTTCCAGGGAGCAGTGTAAAAAGAACTTGGAAGGACATATAAATGATCTCTGCACTTTGGCAAATAGAGAGCTTGATGAGTATTTGCTTTGGCTACTGCAGTAAAAAAACACCACTTTGTCTTTTCTCTGTTTTCTTGTTAATCACACAATTCTGATTCTGACCATTGTAAGACCTTCCAGAACATGGATGGCACACCATCTATAACTGGCGTGATATCTCAGAGACAAATCATTGGTAGCAGAAGAAAACACCCTCAATGTACTCCTGTCCCCTATTTTCTGATGGGAGTCTTTTCAGTTTACATCTGTTTGAGATTTTCTAGCTTTGTTTTACAGAGAAGCGAACATTATGAACTGCATTGTCTGATCTTCTGCATGAAGAATCAACTTTCACCTTCTGGATACAAGTACTGCCAAACACAAGCCACCCAATTGTCTGCCACGATGCTTTCTAGCAAGCAAATAGAAAGTTTCAGCAGAGTTTTTCAGTATGTTTATTACCTTGTACAGTCTAGCTGAGACGACCTTGTTTGGCTTTCTCTACAAGCCACCTCGCTTGTCAGCATCTCTGCTAATCTCAGTGCCTCTCGCAGCGCAGAACTGAACATGACATAATGCTCTTCCTGACATTTCAGGTCATGCTGCAGTAGGTGCATCTGTTTGTTCACGCTTTCCTCATATTCAGCAGCCAGCTGTTTCCGCTGCTGTATCTGTTCTTCTGCCTAGGTGGGATATAAGATGCAAATGTCATCTTTTGTTTTATCTAAGTGGAAACAGAAATTGCAATTTTTCCACCCTTTGTTAAAAATGACAAAGATTTGAAATAAAAAATAATCTTGATCTGTTTATTTGAATTAGAGCATGCATGTGCTGATAACTCTAACGTGCCGAGTTGCAGTTATCTAGCTTGTAAGTGATAAGCATGTTTCCAGCTCTGAATAAGCTAGTAGTTCAGGATATCCTTTTAACAAGTGCTGCAGAACTTCTACCAGGTCATTAAGAAAAAAAAATATATACATATTTTCAACTCCTTACCGTGCAGAGTAGACATTTTTCCAAGGGAGACAAGTGTATTTCTAAGACATGAAATCACTTCATCCTTAGAACTTTTGTAAGAATGTAAACAAATACAGTTCTGAAGTGGAAAAAAGTTGTAACACGTTCATACAAGCCTGTGCTGTTTTGAAAGCAGGAACCTCTGCTACTGAAGCAGAGAGACAAAAGCTCCCAAACAAAGAGCTGGGATGTATAGATCCATCAGATAGATCAAGAAAAGAAAAAAAAAAGCGAGTTATCTTTCAAAGAGATACTTGTGTTAACATGAAACAATAGCAGCAACTTCAAATGCTTTAAGGATGCGATGTAGCCTGCTGTTCACAGAGGAATGTTGTTGAGATACACCATATTTACAATTCCAAAAGTGATGTTCTAAGTGACTGGGGCCAAAACTGTGAAAAGAGACTACCATGGATGTCATTTGTTACTCCGTGTGCAAATACTGCTGAACTGAGCCTTACTTGCTGTTTTGCTTTTGTGTAATTCTCTGTCACTGTGCTCTCATAAGACTCCATCTCTTCTGGGATACCTAGCGTCATTATCCAAAGGTTTTTCAGTGAAGATATTTCACTCGTAAGCTGTCGATATATCATTTTCACCTTAGGCAAAGAAAAAAAATAGGACTGTAAGATATGGTTTGAGGACAGTGTACAAAATTGATGCTTCTTCATGTAATGAGTTTTCAATACAAAACACATTCATGCTAGGTTTCCTGGATTGTGGTACAATGATCTCTTCACGTGACCTGTCTGCTAACTGCATGCTGTAATGCCAGCTCCCTCTACTGTTCTTTAAACCACAAATGCAGTCAGATGAGTGGTACAGATAGATTCATCGTAGTTATTCTAGGGCTGTGAAATGTTATCCCATTGATTTCAGCTGTGAGATTATTATAACGTTCAAATGAGAGCGAGACTCCATATCTGTGTAACAGCACGTTCATTTATGTTTAGTTCTCCTTAATTTAATCTGCAGTTCTGAAATGTTTGACGAGGTAATCTATATTATTTTCATTTTACAGGTGAAAAATAGAAGCTGGGAGATGAAGTCACTTTCCAAAAATGGTATCAGTGAAGAGCCGAACCATAAGGAAACCAAAATGTTTGCCTTAAGGTCAGTACTCCTCACACTATATTACATGGTATAAACAACATTATTAAAAATATGGGTACATAGCTGTGTTTCATGTTCTGAAAAGAATAAAGTTGAAATAAATTACACACTTAACAGCCAAAGTCTAATGAAATAATGGGAACAGGCAAAGTTATGTGTTTTAGGTTTTTACCTCTTCTTTGAAATGGCCCAGTTTGGCTGTGACTGACTGTGACTGTCTCAGCAAAAGTTTGAAGAAAACATTGGTATTAAAGGACTCGAGGTCTATCTCTTCTTCAGGTTCCCAAATATCACTCTTTTTAAGGAAGCAGGCTGAAATGTGAATACTCATTTATTAGTATTTTTTACTTACAACTTTTTTTTGAATAAAGAATGCATGCAGATCACTAAATTTGGGGCCCACTGCACAGTGTTAGACATGGGATCCTGGCTCCATTATATGCAAGTAACCGGGTGGACCCACTGTTCTTTAGCCTTTTTGTTTTCTGACCTGTTCCATCAGTGCTGCAAGCGTCAGCATCCGTACTACCTTTGTTCTGCAGATAGGGGTGACGCTTTTTGATGGGAAAGACTGTTGATACGTTGGAAGAATATCTGTCCAGATTATGCTTCAGCTGCTGCCTTCGAAATGGAGGACAGGCAGTGCCTTTCTGTGACCAGCTAAGCCCGTGACAAAAAAGCTGCAAAACACAACAAAATTGAACAAGTAAGTTCCTTGTCTTATTTTGACATGTTCTGTTATGTGATTCACATGTTAGTCACTCGACAAGCAGGATGCATCATCACCTGTTAGGCAAAGACCCCGAGGGTCTGTTTTCTAAGTACATCATTAGAGTGGTCTGTTCTAAGACCGAATTATTAATCTTAGCAGATGAGGCTGAAACCAAGGGGAAGGAAGTATAGTTATCTGTTGTTTGGATCTGCTGGATGAATAAATCACATTTTTCTGTCATTACTTCAGTAGTCTGGTTGCAGGAAAAGCCTGTTGATTTCAGGACACGCTAAAAATGTAAAAGAATGGCTGTTTGGGGGATTTGCACTCTGAAGGACCATTTCATTTGTTTATTGTGAAATAGCACATCTGATCTCAGAAATGTTGTGGCCTTGGGAACTTCTGTCCGAATAAGTAGTGAAAAACAGAAAGCCACATGAATGATGACTGAAGAAACTCATCAGTGATGGACAGGTCTCTGTGTGAGGTTTGTTGTGCGAGGTCTTGTAATATTCTTGTAAGAAGGATTTGTTTTTTTGTATCTATTACTTACTGTCAATACCACACAGGTAATAAGCAAAGTGAGAAGTCCTGTGATTACTCCAAAAACTGCTGTCCAGTCAGGTTTCAGTAGGAGGTCTTGTTTTTTTGCGATGCCCACCTGTACAGCATATCTGGGAGTTGTGGGGAAGAAAGGCCCCTCTTCATAACACTGTCCTCCAAGTGGCATGACCCTGATGTACTTAATGAAATGAGCACAAATAGAAATGCCATGTCATTGCAAATGATTTAAATATGCATGCTGATTTAAATCTGAAGTGTTATTTTGGTTCTTACACTGAGTCTAAACTGTGCAGCTGTTGCACCATTTTGCAGTTACACAGGTAATGCTCACGCATGCAAACCCACATGTTTAGTGTCATACTCACCTGTGCAGTATGATGTACAGAAGTGAAAAGATCCACATTCATATTTTTAACATTTCCTTTGATTCCAAGCCATCATATGGATCATGAAATGCTTTGCTAAGAGGGACGTTATAAATGCATATAGAGGATTCCTTGATACAAACCATTTTTTTGTGCTGATTGCTGCTCAGCTGTAACACATAGGTACCAGGGTGCTGGAACTGGAAGAGGAAGAAGAGGATTTTTTGGGAGGCCTCTCTCATTTCCTCTGCGAGTCTTCGAAAGTCCCCCCAGTCAAATTCAGCATTCGTGTTGTACAGGTTGTTTCTAGGAGCAAAAGTACAAAATTTGTTCTTGTCATTAGGATTTGTGTGACTGTGTAGGCTTATAATTACAGCAGAGCTTTGGCAAGGCATAGTTGCCACTTAGGGTTCACCTATGTCATTAAATAAGTGAGGATCAGCACGAGTGTAGGCGCTGGACCTCTAATTGTCCACAGAGCGGCACTGTTAATTCAGCCCTACTTTGTTTTGGGCTGCTCCAACCAGTTCTGTATGTGAGGTAGCAGGAATTAACCTTAAGCAGCATGGATGTTTATTTAGCAGTGAAGAAATAGTCATGGGGACCCCTTGTAGGTGTTTAAACACCACAGATGCCAACACGGAATCCACGTGAAGGTTTTGTTATTCATTACGTGTCCCTTGTATTACTTGATGCTTTGAAACTGGATGAATGCCAGAAATAAAATAGGCTATAGGGGAAGAAACCCACAGAAATAAAAGCAGCAAAGGCAGAGCTCCCAAGGCTTTCGGTGCAGCAGAAACTGCTTGTTTCCATTTGGGTTAGTTTACCAAAACCTAAACCTTAGCTTAGATAAGATCCTAAAACTCAATGACTATAGAAAAGGGAAGAGAATTTAGGATCATCTAGAGCAACTATACAGCATAAGCTAGTGAGAAGTCATCCTGCAAAGTGTTAACATGGGTATGCCTTCTAATGGGTCAGAAATAGCATCAGCAGGGCATCAAGAACAACAAGTACATGTTTATTTTTGCTTATTTTAAGAAGTGAATGTTGCTTTCCTGAAGTCTTACATGCTGTTTCCTACTGTGCCACAGTGTCTTCTCTTTGAAAAAGACATTGAACTATGCTTAATAATGAGACTTCTAGTCTTCATAGTCACGTCTCCTCTTAGTTCTGTGTTCAGGAAAGTGAAAACTGCAGCCTTTTTCTCAGTAGCTTAAGTAAAAGCGCATTAGCTAAGTTCTGCATTCAGGCTTTGTACTTACACATCATAAACCGGGTAATGCTCCTTGGAGACAATGAACATGATGGTAACGTTAGCATTAATGCATGCGGTAGGATTTAAGATGCCAGTAAATATGAGTTTTGATGTGGAAGTTGAAGGTCTCAGGCTTTGTACCATGGGAGATCTGGATCCTTCGTGGCTAGAATTACCTGTAAAAGCACAGGTTTGGATCATTACCGATCACTTTCTGCCTACAGAACTGCTGCAGAATACAGCATTTCCTTGTTATATATTCATTTTTATGACTAAGCTTTATAGATGCAAGTCTGGCTACCAGAGTAAGGCATACTGTTAAGACAGCACGTCAAAATGCAACTGGCATTTTCCTGACATTGCAGGAAATTTTGCACCACATTTTTGTGTCTTTTTGCAATGGCTCTGCTGAAGCATGTCTGGTGAAGAAGCAGTACTTCTTGCAAATCGGCAGCCTTTGTAAGGTATCTGTCTTCTTGTCTTTAGTCAGATTTGGCTTGGTTATGGATTTGAGGATATCTCTGGAGACACAGAGGAGCTCAAGTCCTGCTCTCCAAGAGGAACGCAAGTGGAACTACTAAGGAAGTCATCTGAATTGCCCAAAGCTATGGAGACGGTGGCGTAAATTAGAATTGAGGAATGGAGCAGAATTGCGGATCAGGATCTGAGAAGAGCTCAGCCCTGCCAGTTGCTCCTGGGCTCTGTCCTCCCCGCAGCCCTGTGGATGTGGTGGAAGGTAGGGGGCTGTGTGCCAGGTGCTGTGCTCACAGATGGAGGCATTCTGTTGCCACACAGCTGTTCCTCCTTGCCCCTAGGGGAGAGCCAGGGGCCAGGAGGAAGCAGCCTGTTGGCAGCTGTGAGAGTAGATGCTCTGACTTGCAGTGCCGGGAAGTCAGAGCTTTTCCTTTCACTTCCCTGTGCTGTGTGTGAACAGTTCCTCTGGGAATGAGGATGGTAAGGTCTGTTTAACTGTCTCTATTTCCTAGTTAGTTCAGTACTGGAGATGGTTGATGTGATGAAGCAATTAAATCTTGGAGGATCTGTATTTAAATATATGCTCTGTAGCTTTCTGAGAGCTTACCTGGAGCTGTTGTAGAGGAAGGCCAGTTTCTCTGTAACGATGAAGCCTTGTTTAGCATGATGAAGTTGTGAAATAGCTGTGGGTCAGGATTATACACTCCTAAAAATCCTTTCCCTGAAGCAGTATAAAAAGTATTGGTCACTTCTGTTTTTCAACAAGTTGGACTTTGCTTTTTCTTTTAGTTTACAGAGTATCAGCTCACTAACCCCCCCCCCAAATAAACCCTACAGAACCTAAAACCAAACTGCATGCTTTTCAGCTCATTTTTGTTATTCTAGGGCAGTGCTTAAAAACACTTGGGCCTTATCCAAAGGCTTTAGGGTTTGTTTGGTGTTGCAAGACCTGTTCCTTAAGCAGCAACTGGTTTAACTTGGCTGAAGTCAATGAAACTGTACAAAGGTACCATGGGCAAATGATTGCATCCTTTTGCTACTACTAAATTTTCATGTGGTTGTATAAATAGTGCTTATGGCTTAAGTTCTAGAATGCTAAAAAAATGTTTACCTACTTCTAATTCTACTTGGTGAGTTCACACTAAAATCTGAAGCCCAAGAGAAAATCTCTTCAGATAAAGGCTGTGGGAAGGGAGCCCTTTAACATGTGAAGATAATGTTCATGTCTGTGTAGAAAATGGGAGTGGGAAGGAGTCTGAATATCTGTTCATTCCCAAAATGTTGGAAATGTAGAGATCTCGGATGAATGTTTAATACCCAGCTGCAACTCTACACCAGCTAACGCTATAGCTCTCGTTATCCCTTCCCTTACCACTTGTTTTGACGATGTATGCTGGGTGGGAATATTTGCTTTGTTCTGAAGTGCAGACATCTTTTAAAGGGAAATATGGTCCTAGTAGGACTGTTCCTAATTCTTCCAAGACAACAGCAACCTAAAAGAAAAAGAACTCCTAAAATTTATGGGAATTTTTCACACAGTTGCAATGTAAGGCCAGGCAGAAAAAATATGCTGTGCGTATAATGGACTAGCGTCTGGGGGGTTGTTTGTTGCTTTCTATACTTTTCAAAGAAAAAAGCAAAAAACATGAGGCTGTTATTTTGTTTAAAGATTACTAGAAGTATATAAAGTATAGCAAGCATTGGTAGATTGTGAAAATAACTGCAGCTTTTACCTTGCTCCCATTTCGGTAAGTGATAAAAAGCTGAGCATTTTTCTCGGTACAAGTGACCTGCAGAGTCTCTCTTTGTTGTCTCCTACACTGCGAATTGCACACACTCTCCAGATCCTCAGCTTTACAGATGCAGAGGCCAAGAACCTTGTCATAGCCTAGATAATCCCTGGGGACAGTACAAACCTGCAGGAGGAAAAAGGGAATGAAATAGCGGCTTAGAAAGCAAATTAGAATACCTCAGAAGCCAGGTATTCCTCAATGAGTCTGGAAATCTGGGCTTCCTGTTTGGCTTCCTATTTCAATCTGAAGAAGCAGCAAAAGTTCCTGTGAAAACACTCACAGCACTTGGTTCTGCTGTCTGCAAGTAGTGAAGAAAGAGCTAGGGAGTTTGCTTTAGGGCAGTTTCTGCATGTACCTTGGATTTAACTAGTGGAAAAATGCTCTACCTTTTCAGAGCAATAATGAGCCCATTCTTTCTTGGTTAAACACTGTCCTTCCTCGTTTCGAGAGGCTGTATCCCGACAGATATCATATGCTCGTCTGACACAGTGTCTTCCACCAGCTGAGGAGCTCTGATAACCTAGAGGACATGTGCAGTGAGCATCACGGGCCTGGAAGAAAACCCAGATATTTATGTAGTAACCTGCAGTCATGCAGACACTGTTCTGTACCTTGCGCCTTATTTCACTGAGGTCAGATGAAACGTTCACATCTGTGCACATTCCCTTTACCTTCCTGCAAAGGAGAAGGAGCAATGTAGCTCTGAAACTCAGAATGTGTATAAATCTGGTGTGGTGTTTCCACGCCAGTGGCTCCGTGTAATTGGAAATGAGATGTGGGACTGAAAGCTGCCAGTGCCAAAGAGAGAGACACTGAATTAGGGCAGTGCTCATGAGGTAAGACAATGAAGACCAAAGTCTGAAGTAATAGGGACGTGTTAGGACTGAACTGCTTTTGCAGGACTGCTTCTGTACCTGAAACACCTGTCCTTTCCCAAGGCAGATGCATGTCTCTTGCCCCTCTGCAGGCTGCGCTGCCTCGGAGCCGCATGGAAGGCATGCTTTTTGGCCGGGCATGGGATTAAAGAAATCCACTGGGCACATCAAGCAGTTGTGTGATGTCCCTGCTCCTTCAGAACGGAAAGTGCCTGGGGGACACGGGACTGGTGGGATGCTTCCTTCAGGGCAGAAAAAGCCTGTGGAGCAACAAAACCAAAGAAGTTGTCAATTTTTCTTACATAATGTGGCTGTGTTGTGTGGATTAGATACAGTGTCTCTACAGTTTAAAGAAAGCATGGCTTATTTATGTCATAACATCAGAATCAGTTAAAGGAATGCTGCCTTGTTTAAAAGTACCGCCCAGTTTCAATATTGATTTATTTTGCAGTACAAAAAGCAAGTCTTTGGATACGTGAATCTCATCTAATAACACTAAATGCTCTATACTTGTTGTTTAAGCCTACTTACCTTTTACAGTATGAATTTCTGCAGGTCTAATCGATTATCTAAGGGTTCCTGCATCATTATAATTAATGTCTGACTACAGTTTTTGCTGAACAATATATGATGGAAAAGTATCCTAAAGAGGCTAATAATCTCTGGTATATTATTTCCAAATACCTGCTGGACAGCTTGTCAGGTTCTGTTCTCTTCTGTTGCAGTGAGTTCCACTTTGACAGTCCTCGTTGTCTGCAAGTTGTTGCTCCACGTTGTCACAAGCCAAGCTTGAGGAAATGGTGAAAATGAAGAGGAAGAAAGCCATCCCATCAGTCTACTGCACCGAATGCCATGAAGTGCCAAATGTGGGTACCAGAAAGGCATAGAGAGAAATTTCTTTTCAGCCACTGAATATTTAATGGTGAGTGAAAGTTAAAACATGCTAATGTGTTGGTGTAAAATATTCATGGCAGCTGCTATTGTATTCCCCTGTGGTCATATAACAGAAGCTCCATCCTATCTAAAGAATTTACATATGAAGTGCTAATGTTGCAGCACAGATAAATGCTTATCCAGGATTATAGACAATTTGCTGCTGTACTTTGTAATCTGAACTGTTCAGGGTCCCCATAACAGCAGTGATTTTACAAGTTATATGAATCCTCATTTACCATAAGGAATCCTTGGTAAGTGTGGAATGTGCTGTGTTTTGTTTTGGGGATAGGCTGCATAATTTATGATGAACGTAAAACAAAACCCCTGGTGATCCATCGGTGTTTTTCAGTGTTTGTTATAGAAAACGTAATTATTCATGGTTATTTTGTCCCCTCTGTTTTCCAATATCTGTATCAGATTCTAGAACACAGTCTGGGGACCTGGTTTAGCACACCCTCTGCTTTCCCATTTTTCGTGGAGTGGGGTGTAAAAGGCTGCAGCACTGCTGAGTGGCTTTGGAGCAGTGGCACAGGAGCAGGAGGTGTGTGTGCCAGTACTGAGCTTTGTGCCCCAAGGCAGAGGACAGCAGGGTGCTTACTGCCATCAGGGATCCACACAGCAGCGCTGTGGGTCCCGGTACTCAGCAGCTGCCTGGGCACTGGAAGGCCAGGAGCCAAAATCGAGGGGGCTCCTTCTCCATACCATGTGCTGCGCTCCTCTTGGTGCGGACAATGAGATGATAAGCTTCTCAGTGGCACATAAGAAATGGATTTTTCAAGTGTAATGAGATGTATGTGAAGGGAGTGTGTTGGATCTTGG
Source organism: Oxyura jamaicensis (assembly GCF_011077185.1). NCBI lineage: Eukaryota > Metazoa > Chordata > Aves > Anseriformes > Anatidae > Oxyura > Oxyura jamaicensis. The sequence goes on along the minus strand of NC_048916.1, from coordinate 5,318,219 downwards.
ATGGACGGGCATTTGAGGCATTTCTGAAGCCCTTGCCCTTGTAGTAAGAGGCAGCTAACCCAGCTGCATGCCTGCGTGTCGTGAAGATGTCGTGTCTAGCAGTGCCCTCTGTTTCCTTGTGAAATAACTGTGCAAAAGCATTTCTGGATGATATCACCCATTGCTCTCTCCTTTGCCTGTACCTTTTGTGGTGCTATTTAATGCCCATGTGTTTGTGAAAGGTTATTTCCCACAACCGCTAGTTCAAAGAGGCTCACCTTCGTAGGGACAAAATGAGAGTGGTTTCCAGATACATTTTGAATGGCAGTTGTTGTACTATTGGATAGACAGGCTGGAAAAGGTGAGGGCAGGGAGGGAGTGCATTCAGGTAGAGGAGATTTCTTGTTGAAAAAACAAAGTTAGGATTGGATCTTAATGGGTAACAAGCAGGTTTGCCAGAAATGTTGGTACTACTGCTTCAATCTCCAATTTTACAATGAAAGGATTAGTTGGTATTCATGTTTTTATACACAGTAATGGCTGAAGTCCCCAGCCAAATGTTGTGCTTTATAGGAGGATGTGCAATAGAATATCTATTAAATATTTGGGTTCTTAACGTACGACTTAATTAGATCTGAACTGCCTGCATTTTAAATTACAGACCAAAGTGTTTCCGCTCAGGGGCTGCCTAATGCTGGAAATGCCTAAACTCACCTCCTTGTTTGAGTTTGCATTCCCCAAGCACAGAGATCTGTCTCTGAGCATGCCTGGAATTGTCCCCATTGGAGGAATCCTGTGCATAGGTCCTGCCTGAAACAGACTGGAATGCAGGAACTAGCTTTGCTTCTGCCTATTCTGTCCCCTGCAGGGCTTTGCCTTGGTGCTTAGTCTCAGAGCACACCTAGTGAGTTCTGGGAACTGCCAAATTAAACACAGCTATTTCTCCTCCTCCTCCTTTTTTTCCTTAACCCCAGATACAGCCAGAGCCATCTCCCAGCTGATATCTGCAGAGCTGGAATGTTTGCACAGAAGTGAGCTTTCAGTTCCTTTCTTTTCCAGAGGTTTCAATCCACATCTCTTACCTCACAGGCAAGTGTGCTGCTGTCAGTATCTGTGAGCAGAGGGAGGAGAGGAAAAGGGGGAGCAGAGGGGAACAACCTGATCGAACTGCTCTGTTCAGCTGGAGCTGCGCAGCTGCTAATGTGTTCTAGAGATGGCGATGAACAGTTCTGTGGTTCAACAGAACTCCTTCCTTCCAACAGTACTTCTATTTTCCAACCAGCTGCTACGTAGCTCTGCATTCCTTTGCAAGTTCTGGTGCTGGAATACTTTCTGGGGAAGATTAGTTAGGATGGGCTTCCCAGTCCTGGATCAGACAGAGCCCTGCCCCGGGCATGCAGCACGCACGGTGGTGTGGAAATGACACCAGGGACTCCCTGAGACATCAGGCTGCTGAGGCAACACGAGAAGAAGTTAGCAGCTTTCCTTCACGCAGGAAGCGTTTTATCTGACTGCTGTTTGCTGAACAAACCGGTGTGCGGTGGTGATGGGCCTTGAATAAGGAAATGGCTTGCCATAGCGTTCTCCCTGTTCAGTCTTAGGGTGGTAATTGGTGCTGCTGTTATCAGCTACGCCACTTCCCTTTTCCACAGAACTGATGCGTGATGCTGCTCTGTATGTCGAGCTGTCATTTTCCTGGCGGGGACTGGAATTTAACATCCCCGTAAAATGTTTCGTGACTGTAATCAAGAGCAAGAATAGCTAGTGCCTGAGTCATTGCGAGGCCTGTCTGACAGAGGCAGGTAACTTTTTAGTTGTCTATGTTAAGTTTTCAGTTCAGCAAAAGGACACACAAAAAAAGAGGGAGAGGCTAGGTACAACCCCCTTTTTCCCACTGAATTCTTGAAGAAGATAAAAAGAGAGCAGGCTTATTGGATGAATAAGACTAAAAGCCTATTACTGAAGACAGAAGTGAGAGATTTCACACCTCAAATACTGCCTGAGGGAGAGCCAAGTGTTCTTTTCTGGTATGGGACTCACCATACCTGATGAACAAACAGGTGCTTTTCTTTTTTTTCTTTTTTTTCTTTTTTTTCTTTTTTTTCTTTTTTTTCTTTTTTTTCTTTTTTTCCTTTTTTTTCTTTTTTTTCT